>NC_068424.1:34830340-35130340 GCF_023373465.1 Oncorhynchus keta | reverse complement strand
AATGAACATTCTCGAGGCCATCAAACTACTACGCTCTGAGATAGTTGAAATGAAAACGGAGGTAGTTGCTACAATTGAGGCCCGAATACAGGAGGTTTCTGATACTTTAAAAGCAGATCTAATCATCCTGTGGAACGAGATGGTGCCAGCAATCACATCACTCCAAACAACAACAGTTGCACACTACAACGATTCTGCTACCAATGTCTCTGACTTAACTACCTCCCTGGAGGCTGATGTGAAATGCCTGGCTGTGGATCTGAAAAAGGTGCAGGAGAGTTGTGTGAGTTTAGAGGGATTCTCTCGCTGCAATAATCTGAGACTGGTATCGGTCCCAGAGTCAGCAGAAATGCCTCGCGCCACGGATTTAGTTTCTGGGCTGCTGAAGGATGTTCTTGCCATGGATGAGAAGCCCCTGATTGATCATGCACACCGGTCGCTGCGCCCAAAGCCCTGGGATGGTGAGAGGCCCCGTGACATCATTCTTTGAGTTTACTTTTTCCATGAGAAGATGGAGATTCTTCGACGAGCCCGCAATACCACTCTGAGCTTTCAAGGACAGAGCTTCTCTATCTACCAGGACTACTCCCCCACTGTTTCCAGGCAGCGCGCAGCATTCGGGCAGGCCAAACGACTACTACGGACTACTAAGTCCGGACTGCAATTCCTGCCTGTTTATGGCTGTGTCATGATGGTAAAGACTACACATTTGATTCTCCGGATGAGGCTATGGCTCACATTCAACGTCACATCAAGAAGTCTTGAACTTGCCCATAGATCGAACTGTGGATAGTAAGTAAATAGCCCACCCGTGGTATTATTGTATAGTTGGGGAGTTGGTGAACCCATTCAGGCTTATTTGATGTGACCTAATGTTTTGATCATCTAGTGTGCTGGCCTTACAAGCATTCAGTCATTTTAATTTCATTGTATTAAGGTTTTACTTAACTCCTTTGTTTTACCAGGTTATGTCATTCACCTATTCAGTTTGTTTACATAGTGTCTCAGTGACTCAAAATATTCTTTGTTATTTGTTTACTGCATCCATTTGTACTGAGGCAACATGTTTTGGGCGGTTTTGAACGTCATTTATGCCCAGCAAACTTTCAACGTTGCACACACACAGTTCTTTGGTCTTGGCTGTAAGTTGCTTTTTTGTCAAACTAGACAATTATTATTATATATTTTTTGATCGTTTTACTACCATTTGCTTACTTCTTATTAGGTTTTTGGTTGAGAGCCTTGATACATTTTATTTGTTTTCTTTCTCAATGCCTGTTATAAGACTGGGAATATAATTATATATATCTACAAGTGGTGCTCTTGTAATTTCGATTGCACAAGGGATTCACTTATTTTATTTTTATTACATTTTTTCTCTCTTTTTGCTGCTTGATTCACTAATATAAATGTGACTTTAAAGAGTGGGACTGTGGGTTTGGGTTTAACACCGCACTCTCACATACATATTTAGGCTTGTACCTCGTTTGGGGAGGTACTGTCTGGGATGGGGGGAGGTGGTTGGGGGGAGGAAGGAGGTTGAATTGTTCAGTTCTAATGTTGTCATTCTGTCTTTTTAGTTTTTTTTTCTGTACTTTTTCCAAGTATCTTACACCGTACATTATTATTCTGAGAAGTTATTCTGGGCTTTTTGGGTATTCGTTGCTTTTCCACTATATGCTCTAATGACAGGGTTGTATAACGGGAGTGCTCAGGGTGGCGAAAATAATACGATCAAGTACATTTCGTGGAACATCAAGAGAGTTAACCACCCTGTGAAGCATAAGAGGGTGCTGACACACTTAAAGGGTTTGAATGCAAATGTTGCATTTCTACAAGAGACTCACTTGAGGACTGGTGAGCATTTTAGGATGCATAGGGACTGGGTTGGTCAAGTGTTCCACTCTAACTTTCATAGTAAATCAATAGGTGCTGCCATTTTGGTTGATAATCTACTCCCTTTGTAGCTTCTGAGGTTATTGCTGATCCTAAGGGACGATACGTCATAGTAACGATTTTCTACCTCTCTCTTGTTTTGGCTAGTGTTTATGCTCCCAATTGGGATGGCACGAGTTTCATTTATTCCTTTTTATCTGCTATACACAATTTAGATTCCATTTTGTTGATGTTAGGGGGGATTTCAACTGTACAATGTCCCCAGTTCTTGACAAGTCCTCACAAAGAACTACAGGCCTATCTAAATGTACCCAACTTATTCAATCTTTTCTTCAGAAATATGCTATGTGTGAGGCCTGGCGTTTCCTACACCCTACAGATAGACAGTATTCCTTTTATTCTCATGTTCATTAAACATACTCCCGCATTGATTACTTATTTTTGGACAAAAAACTTATCGTCGGCGGTGTACTTACGAGAGTATTGTTATTTCTGACCATTCACCATTAGTGCTTGAACTAGAGTTTCCCCCGTGACCTCCTAGGTGGTATCAATGGCGTCTTAACCCCATTTTACTCTCAGATAAAGAGTTTGTCAATTTCATTTCTTCTGAAATCACCTTATTCCTAGAAATTAATTAAACGCCAGGTATGTCCTGCTCTACCATATGGGAGTCTCTCAAAGCATACCTACGTGGCCAAATGATTTCTTATACAGCCAACCAAAACAAAGATCGCTCCTAGTGACTTCGGGAACTGAGCAAAGCCATAGCCACATTGGATGAGAAGTAAGCTACAGATCCTCCTCTGATCTACATAAAGAGCGCCAACTACACCATTCTGAATTTGATGTGCTTTCTACCAGGCAAGCTGAACAGTTACTCTTGCGAGCTCGATACAGAGTGTATGAACAAGGTGACAAGGCCAGTAAACTCCTTACACATCAGATCTGTAAATCTGAGGCCTCACGTTTAATCCCACAAATTAGGACCCTATCTGGAGCCACCACAGTTATACATAAAGAGATCAGTGATCAATTCAAACTATTTTACTCTGCGCTATACACCTCTGAATCTCCTCAAGACCCATTGCTGATTGATTCATTCTTTAATGGTTTAAATATGCCTTCAATTGAATCAGACATCCACCTGAGGAGATTGCAACAGCAGTGTCAGCAATGAAAAATGGTAAATCACCAGGTCCGGACGGTTTTCCAACCGAATTTTACAGGACGTTTTCTGGTCTGCTTGGCCCATTCTTTGTCTCGGTTATTTGCAGAGTACCTTAATAATACCTCAAAGCTACAGCCTAGTCTTTTTCAGGCTTCAATTTCATTACTATTAAAGAAAAACAAAGACCTCCTGGAATGTGGATCCTATTGCCCAATCTTACTTTTAAACTGTGATTACAAAATCTTACCCAAGCTCTTCGCCATTCGTATGGAAGGCACACTGCACCAGACTGTCTTTGTGAGAAATAGGAATTTGTTTTTCAATTTAAGACGCCTTATGAATATACTGTACTCCCCAGCGTCGGGGGACCCGGAGGTGGTGGTCTCACTTGATGGGGGAAAAGCTTTTGACTTCGTTGAGTGGGACTACCTTAACAGCTGCCCTTAATAGATTTGGCTTTGGCCTCAAATTCATTGCGTGGATAAAGACTCTTTATTTTTCTCCCATGGCTTCGGTACAGACTAACAACCTGTCCTCTGACTCTTTTTGCACCGCGGATCCAGACAGGTTTGTCCACTCTCCTCTTGTTGTTTGCTTTAGCAATCGAGCCCCTTGCCATCGCACTAGGTATAATCAGGACGGGATTAGAGCAGTCTCGCTATTTGCTGACAACCTTTTGTTTATCTCCAACCCTGATCTCTCATTGCCAAGTGCCTATCTGTTCTTAAAAAGTGTAGATCAATCTCAGGGTACAAGCTGAATCTAGGAAAGAGTGAGCTTTTTCCTGTAAATAAGGCTGGTTTAAAGTGCTCTTTTACAAGTTTTCAGTTTAGGATTGTCCGGGATCAATTTATTTTACCTTTATTTAACTAGGCAAGTTAGTTAAGAACAAATTCTTATTTTCAATGATGGCCTAGGAACAGTGGGTTAACTGCCTGTTCAGGGGCAGAACGACAGATTTGTACCTTGTCAGCTTGGGGATTTGAACTTGCAACCTTCCGGTTGTGCTCTAACCACTAGGTTAGTGGTTAGGATCAATTCACCTACTTGGGATTGACAAGGAAATATTCAAATTTGTTTCAGGAAGACATTATTGCTCTAGCAGACATTTTGAAACAATATTTTACTATTTGGAATTCACTACCTCTTTCTTATATTGGAAGGATTAATGTTATTAAAAAAAAATTTTAATTCACTGGATCAAACATTCATGTATTTTATTTGGGATGGCAAGGTACCATGGATTGGTAGAAAACATTTACAGTAGCCTAAGGCATTGGGTGGTTTAGCTCTTCCAAATTTTCAGACATACTATTGGGCTGCAAATTTCAGAGCCCATCTGTACTGGCTGCAGACTGATCTTACTGGCCCTAGACTACTCTGGGTCCTGATGGACTTTAAATCGTGTAAACCTACTGCACTTTCTTCTGTGTTGTGCTCGTCTCTCCCAGTGTCCCTTGGCAAAAGGTGTGTCAACCCAATTGTAAAGCAGTCTCTTAAAAATTGGAATCAGTTCTGTTTTGCCTTTAGCCTCTGAGGCTTTACTCTATCAGGCCCAATCAATCAGAACATTTTATTTCCTCCATCTTTAAATGATGGGGCTTTTGGCATCTGGCACTCACTAGGACTCTCCTCTTTCGCCCAATTATTCTTTGATGATACATTTGCCTCTTTTGCTCAGCTACAGGAAAAGTTCAACCTCCCCCAATTCCCACTTTTTCTGCTATCTCCAGACTAGGAACTTTGTCAGAGCTAACACACCTGAATTTCCCCATAGTCCTGCAAATACAGCTATAGAGAGCATCTTTGAGCTGAACAAGCTTCCTAGGGGCGCATTTTCAGATGTATATGCAATCAGTAATGACTTACAAAACCCTTCTTTGGTGCCTTTAAAGACTCGATGGGAAAAGGATTTAGGGGAGGAACTTGAGGAAGACGCCTGGGAATCTGTGCTGCACAGGGTGCATTCGTCCTCTTTTAGCGCTAGACACAGCCTCATTCAATTCAAGGTGGTTCACCGTGTCATCTGGTCCGGGGCCAAACTAGGAAGAATATTCTCTGATTTTGATCCTACCTGTGTCCGGTGTAAAACGGAACGAGCCACATCATATGTTTTGGGGCTGTCACAAACTGTCAGGTTTCTGGGAATTCATATGTAAATGTTTCTCTGATATATACGACACTGTTATAGATCCATCTCCCCTTACAGCCCTTTTTGGAGTACTGCCCATAAGTACCCCCCTGTCAAGAATTCAGTTGGACACTTGCTTATACAACTCTTTTAGCTAGACGGCTAATACTACAGAACTGGAAAATGGCAGTTCCCCCATAGAAAAAAATGTAATTCAATACACGTGGGAACCCCAGACTGTTTTATGAGGCTTGGGCTCCATTCCGGTCATACTTTAAAACAGTCCATCATCTGATGTCATTCATATTAAAACAAAAATAAGTCTGTATTTGACTCCTCTGACTTAAGGGCTGGATGAGCGTTTCTTCACGTTTTTTTTTTTTGGGGGGGGACAGTAAGGTTGATGAAGTGCTTATTGATTGTGACCTGCGGATGCCTTGTTCATCATGCCCGGTCTGAAACTAAAACGTGAGCCTGTTATGCCCTGTTTTTAAACATTTTGTTCACACTTACATAAAATTATTATTATTATTTTTTAAAGCATTGTAAACTTTGCTTTTGGTGGATGGTCGGTCCGTGGCCATGACTGTCTGTGAGTGGCTGCATATTTCACCACCCATATCCCTTGTCTGTTTACAGGAACAATGGTGAGGTGTCTGCTCTGTCCCTGTACTACAGATTTCCCTTTAACCTTTGTAGCCTTCTACCCAGTGTGTTTATCTTGTCTAAAGTACGGTATCTTTAAAGCTATTGTTTTTTATTTGCATTTTTACTAGTTGAGTATATTATTTATATTGTTTTGTGTTGTCTTGTGTGTAAAACTGAATAAACAGAGTTAAAAAAGAAAACATTTAAAGAAAACAGTTCTACAGCTGCACCATCGAGAGCATCATGACCAGTTGCATCACCACCTGGTATGGCAACTGCTAGGCATCTGACCATAAGTCATAGACTGTGCTCTCTGCTACCGCATGGCAAGCGATACCGGATCGCCAAGTCTAGGACCAAAAGGCTCCTTAACAGCTTCTACCAATTAAACAATTAATCAAATGGCCACCCAGACTATTTACATTGACCCCCCCCCCATTTGATTTTACACTGCTGCTACTCACTGTTTATTATCTATGCATAGTCACTTAAAAAATGTGCTTGACTAACCCGTATCTCCGCACATTGACTTGGTACCCCCTGTATATAGCATTTTATTGTTATTTTATTGTGTTACTTTTAGATTATTTTTTCTTTCACTTTAGTTTATTCAATACATATTTTTCTTAACTCTATTTCTTGAACTGCATTGTTGGTTAAGGGCTTGTAAGTAAGCATTTCATGGTAAGGTTGTTGGCACGTGACAAATACAATTTCATTTGATTTGTTTCAGAGTTTAAAAAAAAACGGTGTGCCCTGGTTTTTGGACAGTCAGGCTGACTGAGCTATGAGGAGGGCTGTGTTGTGAGAGTGGCATGGAGCAGATAGGGATATGACAGATCTTTTAGAAGTAGCACTGAGAGGTTCACTGAAAAGTCTAATTTAATGGATGAGCTTCACTTCACTTTGTTCTGTTACTCTTCATTCTCAGAACCAGGGAAATTGAATGGGGATTGTATTACTACTCCTCTCTCTCTGGGACTGTGTCCCAAATGGCCATTGGGCTCTAGTCAAGAACTACTGCACTACACACTGAGTATACAAAACATGCTCTTTCCATGACCTAGACTGAACAGGTGAATCCACTTCAAGTATAGATTAAGGGGAGGAGACATGTGAAAGAAGGATTTTTTAAAGCCTTGAGACAATTTAGACATGGTTTGTGCATGTGTGCCATTCAGAGGGTGAATAGGCATGACAAAATATAAGTGCCTTTGAACGGGGGTGCCAGGCGCAGCGGTGTGTCAAAAACAGCAATGCACCTAGGTTTTTCACACTCAACAGTTTCCCATGTGTATCAATAATTGTCCTCCACCCAAAGGACATCTAGCCAACTTGACAACTGTGGGAAGCAGTGGAGTCAACATTGGCCACATCCCTGTGGAACATTTTCGATACCTTGTAGAGTCCATGCCCCGATAAATCGAGGTTGTTCTGGAGGGAGGAGGGAAAAGGGAGGGGGAGGGGGGTGCAACTCAATATTAGGAAGGTGTTCCTAATGTTTGGTATAATCAGTGTATAGCAATATATGTGGGGAATTGGGATGCATCCTCAGTAGAGTTGCAAAGGGAGGGTATATTTCCGGAAACTTACCAGTAAACTACTAGTTATTAATTACACTTTGGATGGCGTTTCAATAACAGCCAGTCACTACAAAGATACTGGCGTCCTTTCTAATTCCCAGAGGAAGGAAACCACTCAGGGATTTCACTATGAGGCCAATGGTGACTTTAAAACAGTTAGAGACTTAATGGCTGTGGTAGGAGAAAACTGAGGCTGGATCAACAACATTTTAGTCAGTCAACAATACTAACACAAATTGACAGAGTGAAAAGAAGGAGGCTTGTATAGAATAAAAATATTCCAAAACATGCATCCTGTTTGCAACAAGGCACTAAAGTAATATTGCAAAAGATGTGGCAAAGCAATAACTTTTTGTCATGAATACAAAGTGTTAAGTTGAGGGAAAATCCAATACAACACATTACTGAGTACAACAGCGGTGGCTGCATTATGTTATGGGTATGCTTCTAAATCGTTAAGAACTAGGCAGTTTCCCAGGATAAAAAAAAAACTGAATGGAGCTAAGCACAAGCAAACTCCTAAAGGAAAACCTGGCTCAGTGTCCTTGCCACCAGACACTGAATTCCCCTTTCAGCAGGACAATAACCTAAATCACAAGGCCCAATCTACCAAGAAGGCAGTGAATGCTCCAATCTGTCAAAGCTTGAACCATTTAGAAAATAATAAATGGGCTAATATTGTACAATCCAGGTGTGCAAAGCTCTTAGAGACTTACCCAGAAAGACTCACAGCTGTAATCGCTGCCAAATGTGATTAGAACATGTATTGACTCGGGTTGTGAATATCTCATATAAATGAGATATTTCAGTATGTAATTTTCAATACATTTGCAAAAATGTTTAAATACAGGTTCACTTTGTCATTATGGGGTATTGTGTGTAGATGGGTGAGAAAAAAATCTATTTAATCCATTTTGAATTCAGGTTGTAAGAACAAAACATGGAATATGTCAAGGGGTATGAATACTTTCCGAAGGCAGTTCAAGTATTCAGCTCCCTAAGTCCACCTCTATGGGATCGGTGTCCCCCCACGGGACGGTTGAGCTAACGTAGGCTAATGTGATTAGCATAAGGTTGCAAGTAACAAACAAAAATAATCCCAGGACATATACATATCTGATATGGGCAGAAACCTTAAATTATTGTTAATCTAATTTCACTGTCCAATTTACAGTAGCTATTACAGTGAAATAATACCATGCTATTGTTTGACAAGGGTGCACTATTATGAACTTGAAAATGTATTCATAAACCAATTAGGCACATTTGGGCAGTCTTGATACAACATTTTCAGTCCAAAACTTTGCACATACACTGCTTTGCACAAAATTTAAATTGCGCCTAGGATGGAATAATAAATGATGGCCTTTCTCTTGCATTTCAAAGATGGTACAAAAATTAAATAAAGAAACACATGTTTTTTCTTTGTATGTAGAAAGAAAGCTGTAAAACATGACCCATGTAATGAGATTTGTCTTCCTCTGACGAGGAGTATGAAGGATCGGACCAAAACATAGCGTGGTAAGTGTTCATGATATTTAATAGAACAGAACACTTAATGACAAAAACAACAAGAGAACGAAATGAAACCGAAACAGTTGTGTCTGGTGCAGACACACAAAACAGAAAACAATCACCCACAACTAAAATGGAAAAACAGGCTACCTAAGTATGATTCTCAATCAGAGACAACGAACAACACCTGCCTCTAATTGAGAACCATACTAGGCCAAACACATAGAAAAAATAACATAGACTACCCACCCCAACTCACGCTCTGACCAACCTAAAACAAAGACATAACAAAGGAACTAAGGTCAGAACGTGACAATCCTAAATATATACAAACCATTAATTTAGTGAATACCATTGCTAATAGGAGCATTTCACGATTTTTTATTCTATTTTTTACACACTCATTTAACTATGTCAGTATGTCTTTGTGGTAAAAAAAAGAATAATAATTGCGCCAAACTGGCTTAGTCTGTCTGTAGATGCTTTTTTCATTAATTAGGCATTTCTTTCTTGAAACATATGATCTATCCACTAGAAACTCATGAACAATATAGACACAGATATTTAATACTAGCTATATACACTACCGTTCAAAAGTTTGAGGTCATTTAGAAATGTCCTTGTTTTTGAAAGAAAAACACGTTTTTTGTCCATTAAAATAACAAATTGATCAGAAATACAGTGTAGACATTGTTAATGTTATAAATGATTATTGTAGATGGAAACGGCTGATTTTTAATGGAATATCTACATAGGCATACAGAGGCCCATTATCAGCAACCATCACTCCTGTGTTCCAATGGCACACTGTTCCAAGTTTATCATTTTAAACGGCTAATTGATCATTAGAAAACCTGTTTGCAAATATGTTAGCACAGCTGAAAACTGTTGTACTGATTAAAGAAGCAATAAAACTGGCCTTTTTTAGTTGAGTATCTGGAGCATCAGCAATTGTGGGTTTGATTAGAGGCTCAAAAGTCCAAAAACAAAGACCTTTCTTCTGAAACACGTCAGTCTATTCTTGTTCTGAGAAATGAAGGCTATTCCATGTGAGAAATTGCCAAGAAACTGAAGATCTTGTACAACGCAGTGTACAACTCCCTTCACAGAACAGCAATCTAACCAGAATGGCTCTAACCAGAATAGAAAGAGGAGTGGGAGGCCCCGGTGCACAACTGAGCAAGAGGACAAGTACATTAGAGTGTCTAGTTTGAGAAACCGACGCCTCACAAGTCCTCAACTGGCAGCTACATTAAATAGTAGCCGCAAAACACCAATATGAATGTCAACAGTGAAGAGGCGGCTCCGGAATACTGGCCTTCTAGGCAGAGTTCCTCTGTCCAGTGTCTGTGTTCTTTTGCCCATCTTAATCTTTTCGTTTTATTGGCCAGTCTGAGATATGGCTTGACAGCTTTGCACACTCTTGGCATTCTCGCAACCAGCTTCATGAGGAATGCTTTGCCAACAGTCTTGAAGGAGTTCTCACATATGCTGAGCACTTGTTGGCTGCTTTTCCTTCATTCTGAAGTCCACCTCATCCCAAACCATCTCAATTGTGTTTGAGGTCGGGTGATTGTGGAGGCCAGGTCATCTGATGCCGCACTCATCACTCTCCTTCTTGGTCAAACAGCCCTTATACAACCTGGAGGTGTGTTGGGTCATTGTCCGGTTGATAAACAAATGATAGTCCCACTAAGCGCAAACCAGATGGGATAGCATATCGCTACATTATGCTGTGGTAGCCATGCTGGTTAAGTGTGCTTTGAATTCTAAATAAAACACAGTGTCACCAGCAAAGCACCCCCACACCAACACACCATGATTCACGGTGGGAACCACACATGCTGAGATCATCCATTCACCTACTCTGCGTCACAAAGACACGAATGTTGGAAGCAGAAATCTCAAATGTGAACTCATACTAAAGGACAGATTTCCACCAGTTTAATGTCCATTGCTTGTGTTTCTTCTCTTCTTATTATTGGTGTCCTTCAGTGGATGTTTCTTTGCAGAAATTTGACCATGAAGGCCTGATTCACGCAGTCTCATCTGAACAGTTGGTGAGATTTGTCTGTTACTTAGTATTTATTTGAGCTGCAATTTCTAAGGCTGGTAAATCTAATGAACTTATCCTCTGCAGCAGAGGTAACTCTGGGTCTTCCTTTCCTGTCCTCATGAGAGCCAGTTTCATCATAGAGCTTGATGGTTTTTGCGACTGCACTTTACATTTTCCACATTGACTGACTTTCATGTCTCAAACCAACAGACTGTCGTTTCTCTTTGCTTATTTGAGCTGCTCTTGCCATAATATTGACTTAGTCTTTTATCATCCCCTACCTAGTCACAACACAACTGTTTGACCCAAACACATTAAGGAAATAAATTCCATAAATTCACTTTTAACAAGGAACACCTGTTAATTGCAATGAATTCCAGGTGACTACCATTTGTTCAACACTTTTTTGTTTACTACATGATTTTATATGTGATATTTCATTGTTTTGATGTCTTCACTATTATTCTAGAATGTAGAAAATAGTGAAAATAAAGAAAACCCCTGGAATGAGTAGGTGTCCAAACCTTTGACTGGTACTGTATATATATTATAAGTTATTCAAGTATAATTTACCAAAGTTACCATTACTGTATATTGCCATAAATTACTGAAAATTCCAGTAACTTTAGTAAATTATCTGTTGCTTTGCAACTCTAAACCTCATGCTGCTAGCTAGATGCCTGAGCAAAATAGGTTTGATCCTGTCCCCCTGTTAAATTATCTGGGGGTTGACATGTTGGGACAGACTGGTATTAAGTCTGTTGTCATACTTTTGTCTTTATGTTGGTCATTGTTCGTGATGACTTTGAACCTATCTGAACATAATATCTGACCATTCAGTCAGGCTTATGATTTTATGTAAGCAACTCATGTGGATGAGAGGAGAGATGAATTTGTGAGGATGCTGGTTGGTTGCTTGTCAGTGCATGATCCAGACTGTACAGCTACAGAACAATAGGCAATTAGAAAGCTGTGGAATCAGAAAGAGAGAGAGATGAGAATTAAGTTGGCGGATTAACGTCTTTTTGATAGACTCAGAGGTCTGGCTGACTATTAATAGGGTGGAGAAGTCGTAGAGTTTTAAGATTCAAACTGTATCTGATTCAGTTAAAAATAATGCTTCAAATTGGTCTCCCTCATCCGTTTTCAATCATTGGAACAGTGTTGTTGTAATGGTGGCTGCTATTGTACATTATGCGATAAAATAAAAAAGAAATTTAAAAAATCCACAAAGAAAAAGGAATCGACTCCAGTATCGCTACGAGTTTCCAGAAAATGTAATGTTAATCTTTTAGTCGCATTTCCTCCAATTACGTCTTAGAATATGTCCCACTGGCAGCCTAAGAGTCTGTGGTCTTCATTCATCCATGCCTAGATGTTGAGAAGAGTCCCTTCTAACTCAGTTGGTAGAGCATGGGGAACACCCATATATAAAATGTATGCACGCAAGACTTTGGATAAAAGAGTCTGCTAAATGGCATATATTAATTATATAAGGGAAAAAGCCATTGACTGTCTGTCACTTCCTAGTATCCCCTAGGAAGTGACAGATATGGTCTGTAGACGACCTTGGCCCTGGCCTGAGTGACAATGCAAACTGACAGACGTCTGCTCCGTGTGGAGACGCAAGCTGCCGCTCACTGATCTTTGTCAGTTCACAGAGAGAATTGACAACACATCAACTGACTTATCACCATCATCACCACAACTGACCAGCCTTTTCACCTGCGTCCCAAATGGCACCATCTTGCCTATATTGCGCTTCATTTGGCCAGGGCCAATAGGGCTCTTTTCAAAAGCAGTGAACTGTAGGAGTAGGGAGCCATTTGGGACACATTTTTCTTCTCACCTGAATCAACCCTCCCCTCTCTCCCCAGTTTGTCCCTTCCAGCATTCCTTTAATAAAAGAGAGTTAATGAAAAGAAAAAGTCAGCCCTCCACTCCTTTCACGCCCCAACCAAACTCACAATAGAACCAGTCCAATCTCCCCTAGATGAGGCAGAGATAAGGTCCAAGGTGACCCTGTTCTGAATCATCCTGCTGGCACAGCTGTATAATTGGTAACACATTGTGACATGGGCCCCATCCAAAATGGCACGTATTCCGTAGATAGGGTATTACTTTTGACCAAAGCCCTCTGGGCCCTGGTCAAAGGTAGTGCACTATGTTGGGAATAGTGTTGGGACTGAACCATGAAGATTGGGTTCTTTCCAGGTAAAAATCCCCAGCTCACCTCTGAGTGGTGGTCCGGCAGAGTTCTGCTCTCAAATGGATGTTTGTGACTGAGAGGTAATTGTGTTAAGGAGGGAGCCTTCCCTCAGTTACCGAGCTGAACAGAGAGCCTCAAATCAGGTTACAGGCTACACTAGCCTCTGTGGATGGAAGTTGATGTACTTATCTAGCTATATGGAGGTGCTTCCCAAATGACACCACATCCCCTATATACACTGAAAAAAAATAAAGTTTCTTAAATGATTCTTCCTCAGCTCTTGCAGGTTGATTTTTTATGTTTGTTTCCATATCTATGTTTTTGCATGGAAATTGATTGATTGATTGATTAATTAATTCATCTTATGCTACTCAGGCCACTGCATTAGAATAAAACTAGGCCCTTAAAATAAGGCCTTATGGAAAATCTATTGTATTGAAGAATTACTTTTGAATGACAACATATTCCCTTAGATCTCACATGGTGAAGGCCACAGGACTGAAAATAAATTTTTGCAACAACCTTGTCTCTGTCACTAACAAACACAGTCATGGGTGGTACTGGGAACTGTGCGGCAGGTAGCCTAGCGGTTTAAGAGCGCATAGTTGCTGGTTTGAATCCTAGAGCTGACAAGGTGGAAAAATGTTCCTTTCTGCCCCTGAGCAAGGCAGTTAACTTCACTAGGGTAGGGGGCGACATTTGGTATTTTGGATGAAAAGCGTGCCCAAATTAAACTGCCTGTTACTCAGGCCCAGAAGATAGGATATGCATATAACTAGTAGATTTGGATAGAAACACTCTAAAGTTACCAAAACTGTTAGAGTAATGTCTGTGAGTATAACAGGACTGATATGGCAGGTGAAAATCAGAGGAAAATTCATCCAGGAAGTACTATTATTTTGAAAGGCTGTTTTTCCATTGAAAGCCTATCCACCATACAAAGACTTAGGATCCAGTTCACAATCTCTATGGCTTCTTCTACATGTGGCCAGTCTTTAGGCATTGTTTCAGGCTTTTACTCTGACAAATGAGGGAGATACAGTACTTTCAATGAGTGGACAGTGGAAACTTCCAGACATGAGTCCAGTACATGATCGGGATTGCGCATTTCTTGTTTCTCCTTTTCTATTGACGAAGCTTTTGTCCGGTTTAAATATTATTGATTATTTATGACAAAAACAACCTGAGGATTGATTTTAAACATCGTTTGACATGTATCTACAAACTTTTATTGTACATTTTGGACATTTTGTCTGGATGTTGAGAGCGCGCTTTGTGCCTTTGGATTACTGAACTAAACGTACCAACAAAACAGAGATTTTTGGACATAAAGAGGGACATTATTGAACAAAACAAACATTTATTGTCTAACATGGAGACCTGGGAGTGCCACCAGATGAAGATCATCAAAGATAAGTGATTCATTTTAATGCTATTTCTGACTTTTGTGACACCTCTCCTTGGTTGGAAAATGGCTGTATGGTTTTCTGTGGCTAGGCGCTGACCAAACATAATCGCATGGTGTGCTTTCGCAGTAAAGCCTTTTTGAAATCTGACACACTGGCTGGATTAACAGGACGTTTATCTTTAATTCAATGTATAAAACTTGTATTTTTCATCAATGTTTATGATGAGTATATTTCTGTAATTTGACGTGGCTCTCTGAAATTGCACCGGATGTTTGTTTGAGACAATGATTACTGTACATATGCGCCAATTTCAACTGAGGTTTTTGGACATAAAGATGAACTTTATCGAACAAAACAACAAGTATTGTGTAACATGAAGTCCTGTGCGTGCCATCTGATGAAGATCATCTAAGGTTAGTGATTCATTTAATCACAATTTCTGACTTTTGTGAGCCCTCTCCTTGGCTGGAAAATGGCTGTATGGTTTTCTGTGACTAGGCGCTGACCAAACATAATCACATGGTGTGCTTTCGCTGTGAAGTGGTTGGATTTACAATACGTTTATCTTTAAAATGGTGTCTAATACTTGTATGTTTGAGGAATTTTAATTATGGGATTTCTGTTGTTTTGAATTTGGCGCCCTGCAACTTCACTGGCCGTTGTCGAAGTGGGACGCTACTGTCCCACTGGTACCAGAGAGGTTTTAAACCCCAACAACAACTGCTCTGTGGATATTTCACTTCAAAGGCAGCCTGGGAAGTGTGCAAATAAATCTTTAAACCCTACAGCAAGGCCACAATTCTGGTCCTATATGGCCAAAACATTTCTGGTTTTGGAAAAAATAAATCCCATTTATGGTTCATCAGAGACCCTAAAAGGGTTCCCCTGTGGCATCGCTCTCAAGAACCTTACGGTATTTGGTTCCAACTTGCACCTTTATCTTTAAGAGTGTATGGAATAGACTGACCAGGTGAATCCAGGTAAAATCTATGACCCCTTATTGATGTCGCTTATTAAATCTGCTTCAATCAGTGTAGATGAAGGGTTGGAGACAGGTTAAATAAGGATGTTTAAGCCTTTAGACAATTGAGACATGGATTGTGTGTGTGTGCCATTGAACAGGGTATGGTAGTAGCTGCCAGCTCAGCACTTTGTGTCAAGAACTACAACACTGCTGGGCTTTTCACACTCAACAGTTTCCCATGTGTATCAAGAATGGTCCACCACCCTAAGGACATCCAGCCAACTTGACACAACTGTGGGAAGCAGCGGAGCATCTCTGTGGAACACTTGACACCCTGTAGAGTCCATGACCCAATGAATTGAGGCTGTTCTGAGAGCAAAATGGAGAGGGGTGCAACTCAATATGAGGAAGGTTTGTTTTAATGTTTTGTACAATCAGTGTAGATATACTGTATTTAAAGAAGTAACTTGAACTCACAGGTCCTTTGTTTTGCTCTAGCTACCCCATCCATTGGTCTTTCAATGTTATAACTGTGATTACATCATTACTCCAGCAGCATAACACACACACACACCACCAGCTCCCTACATTAGCCTATCTAATAACATTTTAGGCAATCCACAAAAACGATGTTATGCTTCTGCACAAATGCACTCCGGTACAATACATCTGGTTCAAGTTTCTAGCGATTTACAGGGGAACAAGGCAGTTTTTATACCTTTTGAAGCCTCTCCAATTCATGGGAGTTTGTAATCTCTCCCTTCCTGAATTTGGTAATAATTGACATTCCTCCCTGCTGTGTTTCTTTGGGTACAAAGCCCTGTGCGCTGCATCCCAAATGACACCCTACATAACAGAGCCCTATGGGTCCTGGTCAAAAGTAGTGCACTATATAGGGTATAAGGTGCCATTTGGGACGCAGTCTTAACCATCGGCGTAGGTCAAGCTGGAAAACCTCAGCTAGGCTGATTACCTCTGGGTGGTGTGTGTGTGTGTGTGTGTGTGTGTGTGTGTGTGTGTGTGTGTGTGTGTGTGTGTGTATTTAGTCTCAGTTTTAGATGTAACTTATTAACTAAAATCCGAGACACTCCAATTAGTAGGGTATTTTACTTTTGGTATGGTATGTATTATTTTGTGGATGTCCATGATATGTTATGAAGTACAATTGTTATGAAGTACAATTCTTATGATATGTTACGAATTGCAATTCGTACAGTATGTTACAAATTGTAATTCGTATTATATGTTACAGAGGGGTTAAGGCTAAGGTTTATGTTAGGAGTCAGGGAAAGGGTTAGCTAACATGCTGAAATGTCGGCTTTTTACTATTCATTTTTCCCCACATTAAATTTTCAATTTTCATAAACAGATAAAAATCCGGTATGCTATAGCCTATAGGTAATATTCTGCCCATATTAACACATTTATTTTAGGCCATATAAAGAACAGTTATGCATTAATTAATTAAAAGCTACATACAGACATTGAGCCTTTTATTAAAGAAATGTGAAACAGAAATCGGCAATAGGCTATAGAGCTGGCTTCACAGTTTCCCCGCCAAATAGGCCTACAAGGAAACTCAACATATCTCGACGAATGGGCGAGGGGGGTCTGTGTGCCATCTACAGTGTTTAATCCCAGGGTCCTTAGTTTAGTGATGAGCTTTGAGGGCACTATGGTATTGAATGCTTAGCTGTAGTCAATTAACAGCATTATCAAGGAGGTGTTCCTTTTGTCCAGGTGGTAAAGGGCATTGTGGAGTGCAATAGAGATTGCATCATCTGTGGATCTGTTGAGGCGGTATACGAAGTGGAGAGGTTCCAGGGTGTCTGGGATGATGATGATGTTGATGTGAGCCATTCAAAGTATTTCATGGCTACAGATGTGAGTGCTACGGGCGATAGTAATTTAGATAGGGACTATGGGACTTGGGCACAGGGACTATGGAGGTTTGCTTGAAACATGTAGGTATTACAGACTTTCAGGGAGAGGTTGAAAATGTCATTCTATGAGATCAGGCTGGTGTGTGAAACTACTTCTGGGTGGGGGTAAGATGATCCAAGAGCAGCACTGAGCACATGCTGATGTTCCTGTGAACAGAGAAACCTAGTATGCTCCTGTGTCGGTGTACATCTTGCGGTAGTATACAGATGTGTACAGTATCATATGTGACCCAATTCAGGAAACTAGGCATATGTTGCAAGTCACGACTTCACAGGAGAGCCGTTTGAACAAAAAATATTTTCTTAATCAAAATGCGTTTTTTGGCAGAAATGCCTTCTCGAACATGTGAACTTTCTTGTGCCTTAACAACAAACTTGTATGCCATCTGTAAATTCAAATAAAATGGTTAAATTACCAGCCTTCTTGGATAAGCCATAGAAAAAACGAGCAACTGGATTGGATAATCCGGCGCCGACAGAGATGGCCGCCTCGTTTCGCGTTCCTAGGAAACTATGCAGTATTTCGTTTTTTTACGTGTTATTTCTTACATTGGTACTCCAGGTAATCTTAGGTTTTATTACATTCAGTAGGGTGGAACTATTGGATATAAGAGCAATATCAACTCACCATCATTACGAAAAGGATCCTCTGTTTTGCCCACCACCCAGGACAATGGATCGGATCCCAGCCGGCGAACCAAAACAACGATGCGGTCTTCTGGTCAGGCTCCGGAGATGGGCACATCGCGCACCGCTCCCAAGCATACTACTTGCTAATGTCCAGTCTCTCGACAACAAGGTAGATGAAATCCGAGCAAGGGTAGCATTCCAGAGAGACATAAGAGACTGTAATCGGAGACGGTACAGCCAGCTGGTTTCTTAACGCATTGCTCCGACAGAGACAAGTATCTTTCTGGTAAGAAGAAGGGCGGGGGAGGGGGGGGGGTATGCCTTATGATTAACGAGTTGTAGTGTGATACTAACAACATCGAGGAACTCAAGTCCTTCTGTTCACCTGACTTAGAATTCCTCACAATCAAATGTCGACTGCATTATCTACTAAGAGAATTCTCTTCGATTATAATCACAGCCGCATATATTCCCCCCCAAGCAGACACATCGATGGCCCTGAACATTTGACTCTATGTAAACTGGAAACCACATATCCTGAGGCTGCATTCATTGTAGCTGGGGATTTTAACAAGGCCAATCTGAAAACAAGACTCCCTAAATTCTATCAGCATATCGATTGTGCAACCAGGGCTGGTAAAACCCTGGATCATTGTTATTCTAAATTCCACGACGCATATAAAGCCCTCCCCAGCCCTCCCTTCGGAAAAGCTGACCACGACTCTATTTTGTTGCTTCCAGCCTATAGACAGAGACTAAAACAGGAAGCTCCCGCGTTCAGGTCTGTTCAATGCTGGTCCAACCAATCTGATTCCACGCTTCAAGATTGCTTCGATCACGTAGACTGGGATATGTTCCGCATTGCGTCAAACAACAACATTGACGAATACGCTGATTCGGTGAGCGAGTTTAGTAGCAAGTGCATTGACGATGTCGTACCTACAGCAACTATTAAAACATTCCCAAACCAGAAACCGTGGATTGATGGCAGAATTCGCGCGAACCACTGCTTTTAATCAGGGCAAGGTGACCGGAAACATGACCGAACTCAAACAGTGTAGCTATTCCCTCCGCAAGGCAATCAAACAAGCTAAGCCTCAGTATAGAGACAAAGTAGAGTCGCATTTCAACAGCTCAGACACAAGAGGTATGTTGCATGGTCTATAGTCAATCGGGGCGGCAGGGTAGCCTAGTGGTTAGAGCATTGGACTAGTAACCGAAAGGTTGCAAGTTCAAATCCCCGAGCTGACAAGGTACAAAATCTGTCGTTCTGCCCCTGAACAGGCAGTTAACCCACTGTTCCTAGGCCGTCATTGAAAATAAGAATTTGTTCTTAACTGACTTGCCTGGTTAAATAAAGGTAAAAAAAAAAAAAATCACGGACTACAAAAAGAAAACCAGCCCCATCGCGGACCAGGATGTCTTGCTCCCAGACAGACTAAACAACTTCTTTGCCCGCTTTGAGGACAATACAGTGCCACTGACACAGCCCGCTACCAAAACCTGCAGGCTCTCCTTCACTGCAGCTGACGTGAGTAAAACATTTAAACGTGTTAACCCTGGCAAGACTGCAGGCCCAGATGTCATCCCCAGCCGCGTCCTCAGAGCATGCGCAGACCAGCTGGCTGGAGTGTTTACGGTCATATTCAATCAATCCTTATCCCAGTCTGCTGTCACCACATGCTTCAAGAGGGCCACCATTGTTCCTGTTCCCAAGAAAGCTAAGGTAACTGAACTAAACAACTACCCCGCCCCGTAGCACTCAGTTCCGTCATCATGAAGTGCTTCGAGAGACTAGTCAAGGACCATATCAACTCCACCCTACCTGACACACTAGAACCACTCCAATTTGCTTAACGCCCCAATAGGTCCACAGGCGGCGCAATCGCAACCACACTGCACACCGCCCTAACCCATCTGGACAAGAGGAATACCTATGTGAGAATGCTGTTCATCGACTACAGCTCAGCATTTAACACCATAGTACCCTCCAAACTCGTCATCAAGCTCAAGACCCTGGGTCTCGACACCGCACTGTGCAACTGGGTACTGGACTTCCTGACGGGCCGCCCCTAGGTGGTGAGGGTAGGTAACAACATCTCCACTCCGCTGATCCTCAACACTGGGGCCCCACAAGGGTGCGTTCTGTACTCCCTGTTCACCCACGACTGCGTGGCCATGCACGCCTCCAACTCAATCATCAAGTTTGCGGCCTACAGGGAGGAAGTGAGGGCCCTCTGGGTGTGTTGTGGGGAAAATAACCTCACACTCCACGTCAACAAAACAAAGGAGATGATGGTGGACTTTAGGAAACAGCAGAGTGAGCACCCCCCTATCCATATCAACGGGATAGTAGTGGAGAGGGTAGTAAGTTAAGTTCCTAAGCATACACATCACGGACAAACTAAATTGGTCCACCCACACAGACAGCATGGTGAAGAAGGCGAAGCAACGCCACTAACCACAGGAGGCTGAAGAAATTCGGCTTTTCAACAAAATCACTCAAACTCAAAAGCACTCAAACCTTTACAGACGCACAATCGATTGCATCCTATCTGGCTGTATCACCGCCTGGTACGGCAACTGCTCCGCCCACAACCGTAAGGCTCTCCAGAGGGTAGTGAGGTCTGCACAATGCATCACCGGTGGCAAACAACCAGCCTTCCAGCACACCTACACCACCCGATGTCACAGGAAGGCCATAAAGATCATCAAGGACAACAACCACCCGAGCCACTGCCTGTTTACCCCACTATCATCCAGAAGGCGATGTCAGTGCAGGTGCATCAAAGCAGGGACCGAGAGACTGAAAAACAGCTTCTATCTCAAAATTGAATGGCTGCTGCCAACATACTGACTCCACTCAAGCCACTTTAACAATGGAAAAATGTATCACTAGCCACTTTAAACAATACCACTTCATATATTGTTTACATACCCTACATTACTCATCTCATATGTATATACTGTACTCGATACCATCTATTGCATCTTGCCTATGCGGTTCTGTACCATCACTCATTTATATATTTTTATGTACATATTCTTCATTCCTTTCCACTTGTGTGTATAAGGTAGTTCTTGTGAAATTCATAGGTTAGATTACTCGTTGGTTATTACTGCATTGTCGGAACTAGAAGCACAAGCATTTCGCTACACTCACATTAACTTCTGCTATATGTGCTGTATGTGACAAATAAAATTAGATTTGATTATTTGACCTTCCCTCTAGCCATGATTGCCTGAGATAATGAGTGGGCTGGACATGTCGAGTTCAGAGTTCGGATTGGTCTTCCGTATAGAAGTCTTCTGTCCATTTGAGCTTGTCAGTCTGTGTTGGTAATCCTGTTGAACACAGCTTTTTAATGTTTTGTGTAGTGGAGCTGCATAAGTGTTGCTCTCCACTTTCTGGGGGATCAAGTTTTGAACCCAATGGAATTAGAGTATGTTATAGATAGTCCGTAGATAGTATAGTAAATAGTATAGTAAAAACATTGACTACGGCTCTCCTTGTGGCCTGGGACTTTAATGCAGGCAAAATTAAATCAAATATTTACCAGCATACCACATGTGCAACCAGGGGAAACAAATCATAGACCACATTTACTCCACACACACAGATGCATAAAAAGCTCTCCCATGCCCTCCATTTGGCAAATCTGACCATAATTATATCCTCCTGATTCCTGCTTACGAGCAAAAACTAAAACAGGAGGTACCAGTGACTAGCTCAATACAGAAGTGGTCAGATAACATGGATGCTGCACTACAGGACTGTTTTGCTAGCATGGACTGGAATATGTTCCGGGATTCATCCAATGGCATTGAGGAATACACCACCTCAGTCATTGGCTTCATATATAAGTGTGTCGATGACGTCCCCCCACTGTGACTGTACATACCGATTCCAATCAGATGGCATGGATTACAGGCAACATCCGCTCAATTGCACTCCACACAGCCCTTTCTCACCTGGACAAAAGGAACACCTATGTGAGAATGCTGTTCATTAACTACAGCTCAGCGTTCAACACTATAGAGCCCACGAAGCTCATCACTAAGCTAAGGACTCTGGGACTAACCACCTCCCTCTGCAACTGGATCCTGGACTTGCTGACGGGCCGCCCAGGTGGTAAGAGCAGGCAACAACACGTCTGCCACGTTGATCCTTAACACTGAAGCCCCTCAGGGGTGTGTACTTAGTCCCCTCCTGTATTCCCTGTACACCCACCAAACACGACTCGAACACCATCATTAAGTTTGCTGATGATATAACAGTGGTAGGTCTGATCACCGACAACGATGAGACGGTCTATAGGAAGGAGGTCAGAGAACTGGCAGTGTGGTGCCAGGACAACAACCTCTCTCTCAACGTGATCAAGACAAAAGGAGCTGATTGTGTACTACAGGAAAAGCCAGGCCGAACAGGCCCCCGTTAACATTGACGGGACTGTAGTGGAGCGGGTCGTGATTTTCAAGTTCTTTGGTGTCCACATCCCCAACGAACTATCATGGTCCAAACATACCAAGACAGTCATGAAGAGGGCATGACAAAACATTTCTCCTCTGGAGGAAAATGGGTCCCCAGATCCTCAAAGGTTCTACAGTTGCACCATCGAGAGTATCCTGACCGTTTGTATCACCGCCTGGTATTGCAAATGCTCGGCATCTGACCATAAGGTGCTACAGAGGGTAGTGAAAATGGCCCAAGTCACTGGGGCCAAGCTTCTCGCCATCCAGGACCTATATAATAGGACGTTTCAGAGGAAAGACCATAAAATTGTCAGAGACTCCAGTCACCCAAGTTATAGACTGTTCTCTCTGCTACCGCACTGCAAGTGGTACCGGAGCGCCAAGTCTAGGACCAAAAGGCTCCTCAACAGCTTCTACCCCCAAGCCACAAGATTGCTGAACAATTAATAAAATTGTTACCAGACAATTGTCATTGACCGCTACCCCCCCCCTCTCCCCTTTTGTACATTTGCTGTTTGTTTGTTTTTAAATTGATTAAATATTCAAAACATACAATATGCTTGCAGTGAAGCCGCTCAACAACTCAATCATACCTTTCATCCGACAGATTCCAAATCAGAGCGAATAAAAAATAAAACAAAATAAAAAATGTTATTCCATTCCCCACCCCCAAGAACCCCCCAATGCACCAACAACCAAGAGAATTAACTAAAGAGAAAAAAGGAAAAGATTGGGATAGGGGTAAAGAAACAGCAAACAACAATGCAAAAAAAGAAAATAAAAGAATAATTTTAAACCAAACGACATCAAGGACAACTGATATAATAACAGCAATGCCAACTGTATATGTTTGTGTGCATGTCTGGCACTATTACATGTACAGTATATGTGTGTTCTTGTATGTGTTTATTTGAATGAGAGTGTGTGTATACGCATGTGTACAAACACCAGCATGGCATCAGCCTCAGGCAAACCGGCATTAGTTGTAAAAACACTGCCAATTAGTGTCATTCATATTATGTTTATTTTGACTTTTTTTTAAAACATGTTTTTACTTTTATCTCCCACGCAGCAACTCCACTCCCACATATCAACCTTCAGCTTCACTCGCTGTTTAAAAATAACCAATATGCATAGTCACATAACAACAATAACAACCTATCCCTCAACGTAACAAAGACTAAGGAGATGATTGTGGACTACAGGAAAAGGAGGACCGAGCACACCCCCATTCTCATCGACAGGGCTGTAGTGGAGCAGGTTGAGAGCTTCAAGTTCCATGGTGTCCACATCAACAACAAACTAGAATGGTCCAATCACACTAAGACAGCCGTGAAGAGGGCATGACAAAAGCCTAATTGTCAAAGACCCCAGCCACCCCAGTCATAGACTGTTCTCTCTCCTGCCGCGTGGCGAGCGGTACCGGAGTGCTAAGTCTAAGACAAAAAGGCTGCTCAACAGTTTTTACCCCCAAGTCATATGACTCCTGAACAGGTAATCAAATGGTTACCCGGACTATTTGCATTGTGTGCCTCCCCCAACCCATCTTTTTACATTGCTGCTACTATCTGTTTATCATATATGCATAGTCACTTTAAATATACATTCATGTACATACTACCTCAATTGGGCCGACCATCCAGTACTCCCGCAGCACAGTGGCTAAACGGGCTCTCTCTCTCATTGTGTCCCACCCACCACCCGCCAACCCCTCTTTTACGCTACTGCTACTCTCTGTTCATTAGATATGCATAGTCACTTTAACCATATCTACATGTACATACTACCTCAATCAGCCTGACTAACCGGTGTCTGTATGTAGCCTCGCTACTTTTACAGCCTCGCTACTGTATAAAGCCTGTCTTTTTACTGTTGTCTTATTTCTTTACCTACCTATTGTTCACCTAATACCTTTTTTACACTATTGGTTAGAGCCTGTAAGTAAGCATTTCACTGTTGTATTCAGCGCACGTGACAAATAAACTCAGATTTGATTTGATTTGCCCTCATCTGCAGACTCGGTACCGGTGCCCCCTGTATATAGCCTCGTTATTCTTATTGTGATACTTTTATTATTACTTTTTATTTTAGTCTACTTGGTAAATATTTTCTTCTTCTTGAACTGCACTGTTGGTTAAGGGCTTGTAAGTAAGCATTTCACGGTAAAGTCTGCACTTGTTGTATTCGGTGCATGTGACAAATAAAATTTGATTTAATTTTGATTTGAATTAAGCATGCGAGCTTTAGCATCCATACTTTAGCATGATATTGCCCCAACAAAAGGGGTCTAACTGCTCTGAGGCAACGAACCAAAAAACACAGTTTTAGTATATAAATGAAACCAAAATAAGTCTTTAAAAAATCAAACATACTTCTTTGCATACTCATGCATATAATTTTTTAAATATAAAGTCATTTCAATTTAAACATGTTAAAAAGTGATTTTATCTTACCAATTGGTGGCACTGTGTCCCATGCGGCTTTGCTTCCTGAAAGGACTGCTCCACCACCAGACAAAAGGCCACACCCACTTAAACCCCTCATTTCATTGGACACAGACATGTCAGGGGATATTATATATATATATATATATATATTATTTTTTTAAATTATTAAAGGGGCGGTGTGAGGTCCAAAAAGGTAGTTTGTTGCCTGAGGGCAACACCATGCCATAGAGGATTAAGCTGAAGTGTATGGTTACGTTAGCTGGGTGGCTCCCTCGCTGACGTTATTATTCGTATCTCAGAGCCGTTTGCTTTTCTAGTTAGAGCCTAATGTTAGCTAGCTAACATTGAACATGGTTAGTTAATTACCAGAACTGTGGCATTATTGGCACTGTGTTCGTTGTTGTTTAACTAGCTAACGTTAGCTGGCTTGCGCATTAGCTAACGTTACGTGATGTGTGTACAACACCAGTTGAATATGGCCGGTGTCAGTAAACGTCTGCAAAAAGGCCTAATGAAATTGTTGCCACCAGAGGCTGTTAGGCTATTTTCATGTTAACAGGAGGTAAACAAATCATTGGCCAGAGTGTCATGTGTGCGCTCCGAGAGCGAAACGAGATTGTTGGGGCTAATGCTTAAGAGGCTATGAACGGTGCTGAATGGGTGTAGGCCAAGAAGAGCTCTTCACTAGATACCAACACATTCAAAGGCCATTTCCTCAAAAGTGAGTTTACAAGTTGATCAACTTTCAAAGCAGAATTACTTTTCCATTGTTCCTCAAATGCAGTGTATGATATACCATTTTGTAGCTCTGAGTCTCTACTTTTATTCAGTGTAAAAAACACCATTTCAAATTTTGATACATAAGACCGAATCCAGGTGGTACAGTATAAGTACGTACTGAAACATGAATCTCTGTATCCTGTACTGAAGACAGGTTATACAGTATAATATGATCGGTAGGTCCTCCAAACTAAATACTGTGCAGTTCTCCAAGTGGCTTTTTTCTCTTTTAAATCCCTCTAAAAAAACCAAGCAGTCTCTCTCGATCCCCCCCTCTATTTCTTTCTCTTTGTCTGTCTGTCTCTCCCCCTTCTCTCCATTACTAACCAATCCTGACTGCCCTATAAGTTATATGTCTACAGGTCTGAGAAGAACAGAGGGACACTTCATACAAACAAGGATCATTTGTCAAACGAAAGACAGTAAAGACTAAAAGCCCCAGGTATTAAAGACAGAACAACTGCCAAGCGAGGGAATGAAGGACTGAATTATCTGCTATGCGATCAGCACAACTCTAGAGAAATGCTCAGCCTGCAGCTATACAGAGACTGCATCCAAAATGGCACCCTATTCCCTATATTGTGCACTACTTTGGGCAGGGCTCTGGTCAAAAGTAGTACACTAGGTAGGGAATAGGGTGCTATTTGGGACGCATGCTCTGTATAGCTGCAGGCTGAGCATTTCTCTAGTGTTTTCTCCACCCCCATTGAGGATTGCACAGCCCTGGCCTGGCTACCCTGAGGGATCGTCTGAGACCAGACACCAGGACAGCTGATGAAACTGTGGGTTTGCACAACTAAAGAATTTCTGCACAAACTGTCAGAAACCATGTCAGGGAAGCTCATTTGCTTGGTCGAAAATTACTGAGGATAATAGAGAACGATATTGCTACTCCTATTTGCTATATCTTCAATTTAAGCCTACTAGAAAGTGTGTGCCGCCAGGCCTGGAGGGTAGCTAAAGTAATTTCGCTACCTAAGAATAGTAAAGCCCCCTTTATTGGCTCAAATAGCCGACCAATCAGCCTGTTACCAACCCTTAGTAAAGTTTTGGGAAAAATGGTTTGACCAGGTAATGCTGTTTTACAGTAAACAAATTGGCCACTGACTTTCAGCATGCTTATATGGAAGGACCTTAAACAAGTACGTCACTTACACAAATGACTGATGATTGGCTGAGTGAGATTTGTCATAAAAATATTGTGGGGGCTGTTTTCAGTGCGGCTTTTGACATTATTGATCATAGTCTGCTGATAGGTGTTAAAACTTAGGCGTTATGGCTTTACACCCACTGCTATATTGTGGATAAAGAGTTACCTGTCCAACAGAACAGAGGGTGTTCTTTAATGGAAGCCTCTCCAACACAAACCAGGTAGAATTAGGAATTCCTTAGGGCAGCTGCCAAGGCCCCTTACTTTTCTTATCTTTACTAATGAAATGCCACTGGCCTTGAGTAAAGCCAGTTTGTCTATGTATACAGATGACTCAACACTACACACGTCAGCTACTACAGCCAGTGAAATCACTGCAACACCTAAAAGAGATGCAGTTAGTTTCAGAATGGGTGGCAAGGAATAAGTTAGTCCTAAATATTTCAAAATCTAAAAGCATTGTATTTGGAATAAATCATTCACTAAACCCTAACTAAATATTGTAATGAATCATGTGTAAATTGAACAAGTTGAGGTGACTAAACTGCGTGGAGAAACCCTGGATTGTAAAACTGTCATGGTCAAAACATGTTGATACAACAGTAGCTTAGATGGGGAGAGGACTGTCCATAATAAAGCGCTACTCTGCCTTCTTGACAGCGCTATCAACAAAGTAGGTCCTACAGGCTCAAGTTTTATCGCACCAGGACTACTGTTCAGTCATGTGGTCAGGTGCCACAAAGAAGGACTTAGGAAAATTGCAATTGGCTCAGAACAGGGCAGCACGGCTGGCCCTTGGATATACACAGAGAGCTAACAATAATATGCATGTCAATCTCTCTTGGCTCAAAGTGGAGTAGAGATTGGCTTAATCACAACTTGTATTTGAAAGGTATCGACAGGTTGAATGCACCGAGCTGTCTGTTTGAACTACTGGCACAGAGCTCGGACACCCATGCATACCCCACAAGACATGGCACCAGAGGTTTCCTTACAATCACCAAGTCGAGAACAGACTATGGGGGGCGCACAGTACGACATAGACCCATGACTACATGGAGCTCTATTCCACATCAAGTAACTCATGCAAGCAGTAAAATTAGATTTTAAAAAACAGATAAAAATACACTTTATGGAACAGCGGGGACTGGGAAGAGACACACACATGTACGTGCATATACACACACACGATAACATATGCACTATACACACACATGTACACATAGATTTTGTGTTGTAGATATGTGGTAGTAGACTAGTGGCACACACTTAATATTTTGTGACTGTATTTTAATGTTAAAAAACATTTATAATTGTGTTAATTTTGCTGGACCCCAGGAAGTGTAGCTGCTACCTTAGCAATACAAATATAAACCTGTATGCTCGTCGTCCTCACCCGGGCCTTGACCTGACTGCAGTTCGGCGTCTTTACAATTTTTGACAATTGCTTACACATGATTTCTGAAACAATGTCTTTTTCTCTAGGCTCTACACACAAAACCCCAAAACATCACACATCTCTTGCAAAACCAAACACTTCATTCAAAACTATTTTAACTCTTGTCAAAATTGTGTTTTTGCATCAAAACTCTACACAAAAACCATCAAATGATTAGCTCTTATACACGCCAACAACACACGGATGTGACAAACGTAAAACACTACTATCTTGTGTCTTTTGCATGTTCAGTGGACTCCATGGCAGTTTGTCATAGCACTCACACGTACATGTATGTGCACAAATATACACAGTACGTATGCATATTCAGTATATATTTATACTATAAACAGAAATGTAAGGGAGGGAAATAAAATGTATTTCTTTCTGAAAACATATTTTCATCCAGTTTTCAGGATGAACAGAAACAGACAAAACAAATACAGTAGAAGATTAACAAATAGGCTTGTCCTTGTCCTCCTCCTTGCCCTCGTCCCCCTCTTACTCTCACTCCTCTTCCTCTAACTCATTCTCCAAAATTGGCCTCCGTTGTTGTCCAAACCAAGAAAGTCAACCTGAAGCATATTTATAGTGCTCAAGCTCTGATTTATAAGCGAAGACATTAGCTATGTGTTTTCACACGTCAGCACTGGGTGCAGGTAATCAGTAAATGAGTGAGGCATTTGGAATGGCAGTGTTTTCCAAATGAAACACGAGACCTGTTAGTTTTGAATGATGTGTCTAATGTAGAGAACTGTGTTTAGTGTTTTGCAAAAAAAAGTGTGTTTTACAATTGCAAACTGAGGGTGAAGCAGATAATGTTTCTTGAAGTTTTGCAGATTTGGTCTGAAGATTAGTTACATGAGTTAATGGTTTCAAGTGCCACTTTATGTGTAAGCGATTGTAAAAAAAAATGTAAATTATTTCAGTGGGCAAATGCTCATCTTCGATGGCCACTTGCACGCTGGCGAAGTGTGCTCTTCATGGATGATTCTTGCTTTCAACTGTACCAGGTAGATGGCATTGTGTGGGCGAGTGGTTTGCTGATATAAACGTTGGGGCCATACATTATGATGCTGAAACACGACGATGATAAAATGCAATTGTGTTCATTGTCCATAGTTTATGCCTGCCCATACGATGACCCCACCGCCACCATGGGGCACTCTGACGAGATCCTGAGGCCCATTGTCATGCCATTCATCTACCGCCATCCCTTCACATTTCAGCATGATAATGCACAGCCCCATGTTCCAAGGATCTGTACAAAATTCCTGGAAGCTGAAAATGTTCCAGTTCTTCCATGGCCTGCACACCTCACCAGACATGTCACCCATTGAGCATGTTTGGGACCACAACCCTACCTTTTTTAAAGGTATCTGTGACCAACAGATGCTTATCTGTAATACCTGTCATGTGAAAGATTAGAGCCTGATTTCCTGGTGTGAATGTTTTAAAAATAAAAACCTATTGAAAATTGGGATGATTGTCTCTTTTTCCTTCTTTCTATCTGTTAAACGTGTGAAGACCTTGATGTTTTCCTGAGGGTGGTAAATCATTGAAAGTGTACAGCCTGGAGCTACAGAATATAAAGTATTTTTTGAATATAAAGCCAAAGTAAGATTCATGTCCTCCTGGCTGAGTTACAAGCTTAGCATTTCCTGAAGCCTTTCTGGCAGAGGAAGGCCCTTTTGAGTGACTTAATACATGTAGTCATTTATCGCATGGAATGTATGCCTCAAGTTGTCAAGCAGACACACACATGCATGCGCGCACACACATAGTAATTTATCAACATCATACTCCAAGTTGTCACATTGCATGTAGTACAATCCTAGTTTCTGAAAGTCACCCTGACCCATCAACCAAGTCCTAACTTACACACACACACACACACACACACACACACACACACACACACACACACACACACACACACACACACACACACACACACACACACACACACACACACACACACACACACACACACACACACACACACACACACACACACACACACACACACACACACACACACACACACACACATCCCAATTTTAGCTTTCTAGTGACGTTCGGTATATGCACTCTAAAAAATGCTGGGTTGTTTGGATGACCCAATTCCTGGATTGCAGGCATTGGGTCACTTAGTTGGTTTGTTTTCTTAAAACAAAACAAGGTTGGCTTGTTGAGGCTGGGTTATGGATGCTGGGTTACTGAGATATGACCCATCAGGTCAGATCAGAAGATTGGAGTTGTGGCTTAGTAGGGGTGTGTTTTTCTGATAATTCTTATTGGCTCAAGTTGAGAGTAAATATCATTCCAGTTAACTTGTTAAGGTTTAACACTGACATTTGTAGCTTTCCTGAGGCTTACACAAGTGTATGAGTTGAAGATCCAATGCAAATGCAAATGTTGGGCTAGTTATCACTGATACAATATGCAAATAATATTTTTAATATTATATTAGAGTTTTGTAATGTTCTAAAATATTGAAGGAAAATTTCAATTTGCAGTGTACAAAGTTAAAGGTCCTGAACAGTCAATCTGAAAAGGAGTTTTACTCGTGGCTAACTACCAGGAAGTTTATAAAGACAAACTGAGTGGGCGGGGAGCTTTTATTCATGAGCTCACATTGACTGACAGCACTTTGAAACACCTATGTCAATTAACGTGGATGCAGTGTTGCAGTAACAAAGCAACTCAAACATTGAAATTGCATCAGTTATATAGTTTTTTATGTCTCCCATTTGGATTGTGGTTCACAGCAGCACTGACGAATGTGTTGACTTAAAAACTGCATCGTTTTCCTGTTCGAGTTCCTGTTCCATGCTGGCTGAAGACCTAGCTAGCCAGTAACCAGCTAACAACAGGCACAGATGAAAGGGGAAATGTATTATATTTGCAGACATGAGTAGAGTACCTATGTATCGAACCACGCCTCTCTGCAAACACGCCTTCTCCGATGTTAGTTACAAGGTGGTACTTATTTAAATTAGGTAAGAGAATATCATGTTACCATGGGTGTATTAAAATGAAAGTTAAGTTGATGTCACCTTGTCCCCTGAATAATGAATCTAATTGTTTGACATGGGGGAGGGGACCAGTAACTTTATGATCAAACTTTACCAGCGTAAAAGCAACAGTAATTTTTCATACTTTGATTTATCATCTAATTTCATGAAAAACATGATTAACTGAACAGGAATTACGTTTACTCTCACGGGTGGCCAAAAATAACTAGCCCATAATAAGCCAAGCCTCGTGAAAATAACCTAAGGATTCCATTTAAAAAAAATACCCAGCTGCTGGGTCAACACGGTATGAAATCGAGCTAATGGTTAAATGAACCCATGTTTGGGTAATCCAAACCAACATTTTGGGTTATTCAAGCAACCCAACTGCCTGGGTCAAAATAACCCCGTGTGTGTTCTGTCCAATACGTTAATATTTTTCATAATGACTAAAAACACAGAAAATGTGGTGTTTCTATGTCAAATAGTTTTGCTTTATTTCAGTCTTCTGTGATTTTTATCAAGTGTAATATCGCAACGCAAACTCAAAATTGAATACATTTCAACTATATCTGACATGGTACAGATGTCCTTTTTTTCCAGGCCATAACCATGTGTGTGAGATATATATTATTTTGTTTCAAAGTAGATTTAAGACTACAAAGAAACACTGTGACCCTGATTTAGCCCACTACAGTAGAAGGTTAAGGAGAGAGTTCACTCAAATTACAAAATGACACTGTTTCCTTACCCTGTAGCCAGTCTATGGACAAGGTATCCACCAATGTGTTATTGTGTAATTTTGGTGAACTATCCCTTTAACACAAGCAATCTTCTATTCAGATCCCACTTTATCATCTTAGAGTGAGGGTGCACACACACACACACACACACACACACACACACACACACACACACACACACACACACACACACACACACACACACACACACACACACACACACACACACACACACACACACACACACACACACACACACCCTTCGTCATCTCCGAGCAGCAGGAGTTGATGAGCGTCTAGAAACACTTGAACCGTGTGACACTCCACTCTGCCACTCTTGTGAGAAACGTCCCCGACCGACAGCTTGACAGAATCACTCTAAAAATGTATGGATCAAGGATAGATGTTCTTAAACCTCCTATGGGTTTTACACACCCCACTGCCCACAACACATGCCTGCATAAAAACAGAATGGGCCAAATGGCATCCTATTCCCTATTTAGTGCACTAAATTTGACTACGGTGCATAAGGCTCTATGCTGGGGAATGGGGTGACATTTGGGATGAAAGCACTGCACACAGTGAAGGAAAATTATTTAAAGCAAGACACTTACCCAAAGGTTCCCAATCAGGGTTGGCACTAGCTGTTTTTGGTACCCTGCTATGTGGAATCATGTGTGGCATGCACACATTAGTGTGACCCAAATGGCACCATATTCCCCATTTAGCGGAAAACTTTTGACCTGAACCCTCCACTATATAGGGGACAGGGATCCATTTGGGACACAACCAGTACCTCTGTTATACCACCAGGAGCATCAGACAGAAATACCAATTATTTCTAGCCACCCTTGAGAGCTAAACCCCCTTGAGAGCCAATCATATTCAAATTCACCCATCATGTACACTTCATAAAAATAGAAAAGGTAGCCCGAGTGAGAATGCAGTCTGTCCGTTTGTGAGATATGAGATTTGAGACCATCGAGGATCTCGATCACTCTCTCCGCCTCTCTTCCCAAAATCCCAACTCTGAGGGGAAATCATACCGTTCCACTGAAGAAGCCCAAACTTCCTCCCTGCCTGCACTGGGTTATGTTCTCAGATTTGTCAAAATAAACTTTCCACTCACCAGTCCCCAGACATAATTTGAAACTTGTTAAAAATATAATTTTTTTACGTAAACTATTTTGTCTATGATTCCATTTCAAACGATGAACAAAAGTTGCTCTTTCTTCTGTCTGAAGATGGGACATTGTGGTGCTGTTCTGGGAGGAAGACTCCATAAGGGAGCGATGAAGAGAAGAAAAGCATCTAAGGCTTGAGAAAAGAAATGAGAAGTTGGTCTTTCGCAAATTTGATTCCCTCATTTTAAGAACAGGTGACTCCAGGTGAAAGCTATAATCCCTTATTGATCCAATTCTTTCAATCCAATTCAATCAGTGTAGATGAAGGGGAGGAGACAGAAGGATTTTTAAACCTTGAGACAATTGAGACATGGATTGTGTGTGTGCCATTCAGTGGATGAATGGGCAAGACAAAGAACTGAAGTGCACTCTTTGGGGAAAAAAAGGTGCCATCTAGAACCTAAAATCATTAAGCATGCACCAACCAATAATTAATTCAAATAACTGCAACTCTTCCAACTATGGACTTCTTTCACAACTGCCTCCAAAACATTCACAACAAAGATGAATAAATAAATGTGTAAAAAAAATATAAAGGATATCTAATGCTGAAATCCTCATTAAACAATGGTATTCATCAAGTTGATGGTATATATTTAGAATCATATTTTACAGCTTTGTCATTCTGTTTATTTTGCTTGAAACTCCTTTAATATATTTGACATGTGATTAGGTCACAGAGGGCCAAAGATAATCTGATGTACTGCAAAATGCCACTAGAAGTAATTGTATAATTATTATTTCTTACTTGAAAGTTACCAAAATTCAGGTAGTTTACTGGTAAACTTAGGAATTTTCCAGTAATACGGTCTCCCTTTGCGACCCTAATTTGGGCCCTTGACTGTCCCAATCAACAAGCAAACAAAAACAAGCTCTGCACCAAGCATTGTAGTCAAGGGTTTATTGGACACAAGAATATTTAATACATAGTACATATATTGTGAGCTTTAAACGTTAATTTATAAAATGTGTAGAAGCTAATACATAAAAAGTGCATTCACGTCACTCTTGTGAAAACCACCATCTTGTCTTTCCTGTGAAGGAGGAAAACATAAATGTTTCAATTTAACAAAAGTGTGGAACAGGTTGATGCCCACTGTTTGGTTAACATAGGAGTGAGGCTGTTGACAGTATTCTACTGTTGTGACTTGGCTTTCATTAATCTGATGACTGTTATTTATTTAATCCACTAACCATGTTTAATTATTACCCGATTAAATTAATCATGTAACAATTAACTCATTATGAATTTGGGGCACCATGGAATAAGTTTTTTTAATGATTACCATCTCCCAAATTAAACTCTAGAAGATATACATTTTAGTTTTTTGTGTGAATTTTACCCCTTTTTCTCCCCAATTGTGTGGTATCCAATTGTTTTAGTAGCTATTATCTTGTCTCATCGCTACAACTCCCGTACGGGCTCGGGAGAGACGAAGGTTGAAAGTCATGCGTCCTCCGATACACAACCCAACCAAGCCGCACTGCTTCTTAACACAGCACCATCCAACCCGGAAGCCAGCCGCACCAATGTGTCGGAGGAAACACCGTGCACCTGGCAACCTTGGTTAGCGCGCACTGCGCCCGGCCTGCCACAGGAGTCGCTGGTGCGTGATGAGACAAGGATTTCCCTACTGGCCAAACCCTCCCTACAGTCCTCTCTAACAAGAGAGGAATTTGTTAAATAGCCCTAGCATTATGAGTTCCCTGAGAGGTCAAGAGCATTTGCCTCCAACACAAATTTCCCTGGAGTCATTGGAGCCATACATGGCACAAACATCCCCATACCAGTACCAACAATTAAGATACATACATAGATACATACATGATGAAAACAATGTGCTTCTTGGACATCTATACTAGCTGGCCAGGCTCAGTGCATGATGTAAGAGTTAACAGAAACTGCCTTCTTTACATCCACCTCAAACACACCCAGTTTCACATCCTGGGCGATTCTGCATACTCTCTGAAAACATATCTCCTCACGCCATACCACAATAATGGGGCGGCAGGTAGCCTAGTGGTTAGAGCGCTGGACTAGTAACCGAATGGATGCAAGATCGATTCCCTGAGCTGACAAGGTAAAAATCTGTCGTGCTGCCCCTGAACAAGGCAGTTAACCCACTATTCCTAGGCCGCCATCGAATATAAGAATTTGTTCTTAACTGACTTGCATAGTTATATAAAGGTATAATAATGGCCATCTAACTGCACAACAGGAAAAATACAACACAGTTCCACCCAGGTTATTATTGAGAAGGCCTTCCCTTGAGAAAACTATTGTTTTTAGAGCTGCATGCATTCTGCACAATTTCATCCTGAAGGAGGAAGCAGAGACATGGATAAGGATGAATGGGGGTCAGAGCAAGCTCTCCCTGTTGCCCCAGAGAGAAGCGCACAGGCAAATAGTTTTTACCTGGGATTTGCCCCTTTCATATTTATTTTGGTCCTGACTAAACTCCCCAGTCCCTGCCAGTGACAAGCATACCTATAATATGATGGTGTCCTATCCATATATTCTATACTTATATATTCTCATCCCATTCCTTTACTAGATTAGGTTTTGTTGTGGAATTGTTAGATGTTATCTGTTAGATACTGATGCACTGTCGGATCCAGAAGCATAAGCATTTCGCTACACTTGCAATCACATCTGCTAACCATGTGTATGTGGCCAATAACACTTGATTTGATTTTGATTTGATTTGAACCAAAAGTTGTTCAATTTGTCCAGAAAGTTACATTCTTTGCGATATTATTATTACTAGCAGAATTACTTATTAAGGGCGTTGTTGCCAATAGGATGGATGATCAGGATTTTTTTTTGCACAGACTTTCACTATGTCCCACAGGCCACTAATGTGGAGTGAATGTGATGTTGCTGATCTATGCACAGTTTTCTCACAGCCCAGCGAATTAACTCTGTGGCCGTTTTAAAATTATATTTGGCATCATAGTGATATTCTGAGCAGATTCCATTCTCTCCTGCAGCTCAGTTAGGAAGCATGGCCAAATCCTCGCAGTGCCAGGGTGATATGATACACCATGAACAGATTAATTACCATACTTAACCATACACAGGGATATTCAGTGTCTTGGAATTATTTTGTAACCTCTGATCTGTGCCCATCTAAAAATGTATCTCTGACATGTTTTTAGTTAAATCTAATTTGTGGCTAAGAGGTCCAATTATTGTTTGAAATTCACAATCCAACTTAGGGACCTTACAGAGACAGGGGAGGTTATTATTAAATCCTGAGAAGCACTACTTTTACAAACAGATGGACGCCATTCAATAAATTGTGATTATAGGCTCAAAATTATAAGGTTCCACTGTTGAAGGTACATCCATCCTAATATTCAGGGTCCTCCCACTGTAATGTTGATACCAATTGTCTCAGAACTTTGCGCCTTTACAATATCCAACCTTTCCCTCTGCACGTCTAGCATTGTCATTTGGCCTCTAAATTCTTCCAAATACTTATTAAACCACTTCAGAGGATGCTGGGATGGTCTTTTTCAGAGGGTGGATTGCCTAGAAAGTTGTATTTGTATTTAGTAAGGATCCACATTAGCTGCTCCCACTCTTCGTGGGGTCCAGCAACATTAAGGCAATTATGTACCATTTAAAATATTATGTGACATTTCATAACACTTTACGCAATACATGTATTGTGTTCCCTCAGGCCTCTGCTCCACTATCACATATTTACAATACAATATCCACATGTACGTGTGTGTAGAGTGTGTGTAGATTGCATGTCTAATCATGTGTGTTTGTGCATGTGTGCGTCTCTTCACAGTCCCCGCTGTTCCATAAGGTGTATTTTTATCTGTTTTTAAAATCTGATTCTACTGCTTGCATCAGTTACCTGATGTGGAATAGAGCTCCATGTGTAATACTGTGCGCCTGCTATAGTCTGTTCTTGACTTGGGGATTGTGAAGAGACCATTGGTGGCATGTCTTGTGGGGTATGCATGGGTGTTCAAGCTGTGCCCCATTAGTTTAAACAGACAACATGGTGCATTCAGCATGTCAACACTTCTTACAAAAACAAAAAGTTAGGACGATTCTATGGGCCTATGACTGACAGAGGCCCTAAAAAATCGTTAGAACATTAGGTTTTTTAAATTATTAACCTATCATCATTAATATTATAAAACGAACGGTTTATTTTTCTTTTCTTGTATTTTGGCAAACCCCCCACCCAAACCATTTTGCCATTTTGCAAGCTATTCATACTAAATCAGTTTTCCCTGCCCGGTGCCAGGCCCCAACAGATGCAGCTTTAGGCTCAGCAGCCCTGTCTCCCTATCCCCATACCCCTGAACCAGCCCCACTCCCAACTGAAGAAGGAGGTGAGCAGTGTAACAGTATAATTTTAAACCGTCCCCTCGCTCATACCCGGGCGCGAACCAGGGACCTTCTGCACACATCAACAACAGTCACCCACGAAGCATCGTTACCCATCGCACCACAAAAGCCGCGGCCCTTGCAGAGCAAGGAGAACTACTACTTCAAGGTCTCAGAGCAAGTGACGTAACCGATTGAAACGCTATTTAGCGCGCACCGCTAACTAAGCTAGCCGTTTCACATCCGTTACAGCAGCATTATGTTAAATTACATGTTAGTTGGCATAATTGTAGGGGGTCAGTGGGATTTATTTTTTTATTATTATGAAAAGAATTACATCATTAAATCCTTTTCAATTACATTTTATTTTTCTCCGCATAATGATCATTATATGAAACAAAAATAGCCTATAGTCTGTATTGGATGCTGGACAGTTTGAAGCATTAACTGACTCAGTCTTCAGAAGTGACAGCCAATGTTAAAATAATACCTTCAAGTCATATGGCCAAGGTATGTCTCCATGGCTTTGATGCAGACTGAAATATGGTCATTTCCTGACATCTAGTGGTGGTGATACACAACTGCAGATAATTTGGGTCAATATTCTGCAGGATTCAGTGCCGTTTCATTTTTTCTGTGGTGCATGCAGTTATTTTAAATCAACAAAATGGTAGTAAGTGAAATACTGGTTATGATGTTATTACAAATGGTATTATATCACAGGACATATCACATGCATCATATGCACTGCACTCTACAGAGCTAGGACCCTCAAGTGATACGGTTTTGTCAGGGAGTGTGTAAGTTTTTCATTTTATTTCACCTTTATTTAACCAGGTCGGCTAGTTGAGAACAGGTTCTCATTTACAGCTGTGACCTGGCCAAGATAAAGCAAAGCAGTGTGACATAGACAACAACACAGAGTTACTACACATGGAATAAACAAGGCAATAATACAATAAACAAGTCAATGACACAGTAGAAAAAGAAATAGTCTATATACAGTCTGTGCAAAATGCATGAGGAGGTAGGCTATAAATAGGCCACAGGAGCGAATAATTACAATTTAGCAGATTAACACTGGAGTGATAATGAGCAGATGATGATGTTCAAGTAGAGATACTGGTAGAAAAGAGCAGAAAAGTAAAAACTGTATGGGGATGAGGTAGGTAGATTGGTTGGGATATTTACAGATGGACTATGGGGAACTGCAGCGATCGGTTAGCTGCTCAGACAGCTGATGTTTAAAGGTGGTGAGGGAAATAAAAGTCTCCAACTTCAGCTATTTTTGCAATTCGTTCCAGTCACTGGGAGCAGAGAACCGGAAGGAAAGGCGGCCAAATGAGATGTTGGCTTTGTGGATGATCAGTGAGATATACCTGCTGGAACATGTGCTATTGGTGGGTGTTGTTATCGTTACCAGTTAACTGAGATAAGGCAGAGCTTTAAGTAGCATAGACTTTAAAGATAACCTGGAGCCAGTGGGTCTGGCGATGAATATGTAGCGAGGGCCAGCCGACTAGAGGTCGCAGTGGTGGGTGGTATAAGGTGATTTAGTAACAAAATGGATGACACTGTGATAGACTGCATCCAGTTTGCTGAGTAGAGTATTGGAAGTTATTTTGTAGATGACATCGCCGAAGTCGAGGATCGGTAGGATAGTCAGTTTTGGCGGCGTGAGTGAAGGATGCTTTGTAGCGAAATAGATTGCCGATTCTAGATTTAATTTTGGATTGGAGATGTTTAATATGAGTCTGGAAGGAGTGTTTACAGTCTAACCAGACACCTAGGTATTTATAGTTCACATGTTCTAGGTCGGAACCATCCAGGGTGGTGATGCTAGTCGGGCAGACGGGTGCGGGCAGCGAACGGTTGAAAAGCATGCATTTGGTTATACTAGCGTTTAATCAAATCAAATTTATTTATATAGCCCTTCCTACATCAGCTGATATCTCAAAGTGCTGTACAGAAACCCAGCCTAAAACCCCAAACAGCAAGCAATGCAGGTGTAGAAGCACGGTGGCGAGGAAAAACTCCCTAGAAAGGCCAAAATCTAGGAAGAAACCAAGAGAGGAACCAGCCTATGTGGGGTGGCCAGTCCTCTTCTGGCTGTTCCGGGTGGAGATTATAACAGAACATGGCCAAGATGTTCAAATGTTCATAAATGACCAGCATGGTCGAATAATAATAAGGCAGAACAGTTGAAACTGGAGCAGCAGCAGCATGGCCAGGTGGACTGGGGACTCTAGATATAACAAACTGACCCTAGCCCCCCGACACATAAACTACTGCAGCATAAATACTGGAGGCTGAGACAGGAGGGGTCAGGAGACACTGTGGCCCCATCCGAGGACACCCCTGGACAGGGCCAAACAGGAAGGATATAACCCCACCCACTTTGCCAAAGCACAGCCTCCACACCACTAGAGGGATATCTTCAACCACCAACTTACCATCCTGAGACAAGGCTGAGTATAGCCCACAAAAGATCTCCGCCATGGCACAACCCAAGGGGGGCGCCAACCCAGACAGGATGACCACATCAGTGAATCAACCCACTCAGGTGACGCACCCCTTCCAGGGACGGCATGAGAGAGCCCCAGTAAGCCAGTGACTCAGCCCCTGTAATAGGGTTAGAGGCAGAGAATCCCAGTGGAAAGAGGGGAACCGGCCAGGCAGAGACAGCAAGGGCGGTTCGTTGCTCCAGAGCCTTTCCGTTCACCTTCCCACTCCTGGGCCAGACTACACTCAATCATATGACCCACTGAAGAGATGAGTCTTCAGTAAAGACTTAAAGGTTGAGGCCGAGTTTGCGTCTCTGACATGGTTAGGCAGACCGTTCCATAAAAATGGAGCTCTATAGAAGAAAGCCCTGCCTCCAGCTGTTTGCTTAGAAATTCTAGGGACAATTAGGAGGCCTGCGTCTTGTGACCGTAGCGTACGTGTAGGTATGTACGGCAGGACCAAATCAGAGAGATAGGTAGGAGCAATCCCATGTAATGCTTTGTAGGTTAGCAGTAAAACCTTGAAATCAGCCCTTGACTTGACAGGTAGCCAGTGTAGAGAGGCTAGCACTGGAGTAATATGAGCAAATTGTTTGGTTCTAGTCAGGATTCTAGCAGCCGTATTTAGCACTAACTGAAGTTTAGTCTAACCTAGAAGTGACAAAAGCATGAATTCATTTTTCTGCATCATTTTTGGACAGAAAGTTTCTTATTTTTGCAATGTTACGTAGATGGAAAAAAGCTGTCCTTGAAATGGTCTTGATATGTTCTTCAAAAGAGAGATCAGGGTCCAGAGTAACGCTGAGGTCCTGCACAGTTTTATTTGAGACGACTGTACAACCATTAAGATTAATTGTCAGATTCAACAGAAGATCTATTTTTTTCTTGGGACCTAGAACAAGCATCTCTGTTTTGTCCAAGTTTAAAAGTAGAAAGTTTGCAGCCATCCACTTCCTTATGTCTGAAACACATGCTTCTAGCAAGGGCAATTTTGGGGCTTCACCATGTTTCATTGAAATGTACAGCTGTGTGTCATCCGCATAGCAGTGAAAGTTAACATTATGTTTTCGAATAACATCCCCAAGAGGTAAAATATATAGTGAAAACAATAGTGGTCCTAAAACAGAGCCTTGAGGAACACCGAAATTTACAGTTGATTTGTCAGAGGACAAACCATTCACAGAGACAAACTGATATCTTTCCGACAGATAAGATCTAAACCAGGCCAGAACTTGTCCGTGTAGACCAATTTGGGTTTCCAATCTCTCCAAAAGAATGTGGTGATCGATGGTATCAAAAGCAGCACTAAGGTCTAGGAGCACGAGGACAGATGCAGAGTCTCGGTCCGATGCCATTAAAATGTCATTTACCACCTTCACAAGTGCCGTCTCAGTGCTATGATGGGGTCTAAAACCAGACTGAAGCATTTCGTATACATTGTTTGTCTTCAGGAAGGCAGTAGGTTGCTGCGCAACAGCCTTCACTAAAATTTTTGAGAGGAATGGAAGATTCGATATAGGCCGATAGTTTTTTATATTTTCTGGGTCAAGGTTTGGCTTTTTCAAGAGAGGTTTTATTACTGCCACTTTTAGTGAGTTTGGTACACATCCAGTGGATAGAGAGACATTTATTATGTTCAACATAGGAGGGCCAAGCACAGGAAGCAGCTCTTTCAGTAGTTTAGTTGGAATAGGGTCCAGTATGCAGCTTGAAGGTTTAGAGGCCATGATTATTTTCATCATTGTGTCAAGAGATATAGTACTAAAACACTTGAGCGTCTCTCTTGATCCTAGGTCCTGGCAGAGTTGTGCAGACTCAGGACAACTGAGGTTTGGAGGAATACGCAGGTTTAAAGAGGAGTCCGTGATTTGCTTTCTAATAATCATAATCTTTTCCTCAAATAAGTTCATGAATTTATCACTGCAAAAGTGAAAGTAATCCTCTCTTGGGGAATGCTGCTTTTTAGTTAGCTTTGCGACAGTATCAAAAAGGAATTTCGGATTGTTCTTTTTTTCCTCAATTAAGTTAGAAAAATAGGATGATCGAGCAGCAGTAAGGGCTCTTCGGTACTGCACGGTACTGTCTGTCCAAGCTAGTCGGAAGACTTCCAGTTTGGTGTGGCGCCATTTCCGTTTCAATTTTCTGGAAGCTTGCTTCAGAGCTCGGGTATTTTCTGTATACCAGGGAGCTAGTTTCTTATGAGAAATGTTTTTAGTTTTTAGGGGTGCAACTGCATCTAGGGTATTGCGCAAGGTTAAATTGAGTTCCTCAGTTAGGTGGTTAACTGATTTTTGTCCTCTGGTGTCCTTTGGTAGACAGAGGGAATCTGGAAGGACATCAAGGAATCTTTGTGTTGTCTGTGAATTTATAGCATGACTTTTGATGTTCCTTGGTTGGGGTCTGAGCAGATTATTTGTTGCAATTGCAAACGTAATAAAATGGTGGTCCGATAGTCCAGGATTATGAGGAAAAACATTAAGATCCACAACATTTATTCCATGGGACAAAACTAGGTCCAGCGTATGACTGTGACAGTGAGTGGGTCCTTAGACATGTTGGACAAAACCCACTGAGTCGATGATGGCTCCGAAAGCCTTTTGGAGTGGGTCTGTGGACTTTTCCATGTGAATATTAAAGTCACCAAAGATTAGAATATTATCTGCTATGACTACAAGGTCCGATAGGAATTCAGGGAACTCAGTGAGAAACGCAGTATATGGCCCAGGAGGCCTGTAAACAGTAGCTGTAAAAAGTGATTGAGTAGGCTGCATAGATTTCATGACTAGAAGCTCAAAAGACAAAAACTGCATTTTTTTTTTGTAAATTGAAATTTGCTATCGTAAATGTTAGCAACACCTCCGCCTTTGCGAGATGCACGGGGGATATGGTCACTAGTGTAGCCAGGAGGTGAGGCCTCATTTAACACAGTAAATTCATCAGGCTTAAGCCATGTTTGTGTCAGGCCAATCACATCAAGATTATGATCAGTGATTAGTTCATTGACTATAATTGCCTTTGAAGTAAGGGATCTGACATTAAGTAGCCCTATTTTGAGATGTGAGGTATCATGATCTCTTTCAATAATAACAGGAATGGAGGTGGTCTTTATCCTAGTGAGATTGCTAAGGTGAACACCGCCATGTTTAGTTTGGCCCAACCTAGGTCGAGGCACAGACACGGTCTCAATGGTGATAGCTGAGCTGACTACTGTGCTAGTGACAGACTCCAATATGCTGGCAGGCTGGCTAACAGCCTGCTGCCTGGCCTGCACCCTATTTCATTGTGGAGCTAGAGGAGTTAGAGCCCTGTCTATGTTGGTAGATAAGATGAGAACACCCCTCCAGCTAGGATGGAGTCCGTCACTCCTCAGCAGGTCAGGCTTGGTCCTGTTTGTGGGTGAGTCCCAGAAAGAGGGCCAACTATCTACAAATTCTATCTTTTGGGAGGGGCAGAAAACAGTTTTCAACCAGCGATTGAGTTGTGAGACTCTGCTGTAGAGCTCATCACTCCCCCTAACTGGGAGGGGGCCAGAGACAATTACTTGAGGCCGACACATCTTTCTAGCTGATTTACACGCAGAAGCTATGTTGCGCTTGGTGATCTCTGACTGTTTCATCCTAACATCATTGGTGCTGACGTGGATAACAATATCTCTATACTCTCTACACTCGCCAGTTTTAGCCAGCACCATCTTCAGATTAGCCTTAACGTCGGTAGCCCTGCCCCCTGGTAAACAGTGTATGATCGCTGGCTGATTCGTTTTAAGTCTAATACTGTGGGTAATGGAGTGACCAATGACTAGAGTTTTCAATTTGTCAGAGCTAATGGTGGGAAGCTTCGGCGTCTCAGACCCCGTAACGGGAGGAGTAGAGACCAGAGAAGACTCGGCCTCTGACTCCGACCCGCTGCTTAATGGGGAAAACCGGTTGAAAGTTTCTGTCGGCTGAATGAGCGACACCGGTTGAGCGTTCCTACAGCATTTCCTTCCAGAAACCGTGAGAAAGTTGTCCGGCTGCGGGGACTGTGCCAGGGGATTTATACTACTATCTGTACTTACTGGTGGCACAGACGCTGTTTCATCCTTTCCTACACTGAAATTACCCTTGCCTAACAATTGCGTCTGAAGCTGGGCTTGTAGCACAGCTATCCTCGCCGTAAGGTGAGTACAGCGACTGCAATTAGAAGGCATCATGTTAATGTTACTACTTAGCTTCGGCTGTTGGAGGTCCTGACGAATCGTGTCCAGATAAAGCGTCCGGAGTGAAAAAGTTGAGAAAAAAAACATACATACATAAACGGTAATTAAAAAGTAAAAACCGTAAAGTTGTCAGGTAGCAAAATAGGTTGGCAACAAAACGCACAGCAACTCGAAAACAAGTCTGCAAGTTGTGACCGGAAATGATGTCAGGCCATAGTCATTACAGATGAGAGCAGTTGGAGGCCACGGAAGGAGTGTTGTATGGCATTGAAGCTCGTTTGGAAGTTAGTTAACACAGTGTCCAAGGAAGGGCCAGAAGTATACAGAATGGTGTAGTCTGCATAGAGGTGGATCAGGGAATCGCCTGCAGCAAGAGCTACATCATTGAGATATACAGAGAAAAGAGTCGGCCCGAGAATTGAACCATGTGGTACCCCCATAGAGACTACCAGAGGTCCGGACAACAAAGGCGGTGGATAGTTTTAGAAAGAGAGGGTCCAGATTGTCTAGCCCAGCTGATTGGTACGGGTCCAAGTTTTGCAGCTCTTTCAGAACATCTGCTATCTGGATTTGGGTGAAGGAGAAGCTGGGGAGGCTTGGGCGAGTAGCTGCGGGGGGGATTGGAGTAGCCAGGAGAATGGCATGGCCGGCCGTTGAGAAATGCTTATTGAAATGTTCGATTATCATGGATTTATAGGTGGTGACCGTGTTACCTAGCCTCAGTGCAATGGGCAGCTGGGAGGAGGTGCTCTTGTTCTCCATGAACTTTACAGTGTCCCAAAACCTTTTTGATTTAGAGCTACAGGATGCAAATTTCTGCTTGGAAAAGCTAGCCTTTGCTTTCCTGACTGAAAGCGTGTATTGGTTCCTGACTTCCCTGAACAGTTGCATATGGCGGGGACTATTCGATGCTATTGCAGTCTGCCACAGGATGTTTTTGTGCTGGTCAAAGGCAGTCGGATCTGGAGTGAACCGGGGCATGCTTTTCTAAGATCAAATCCAATTTTATTTGTCACATACACATGGTTAGCAGATGTTAATGCGAGTGTAGCGAAATGCTTGTGCTTCTAGTTCCGACAATGCAGTAATAACCAACAAGTAATCTAGCTAACAATTCCAAAACTACTACCTTATAGACACAAGTGTAAGGGGATAAAGAATATGTACATAAAGATATATGAATGAGTGATGGTACAGAGCGGCATAGGCAAGATACAGTAGATGGTATTGAGTACAGTATATACATATGAGATGAGTATGTAAACAAAGTTGCATAGTTAAAGTAGCTAGTGATACATGTATTACATAAGGATGCAGGAGATGATATAGAGTACAATATATACCTATACATATGAGATTAATAATGTAGGGTATGTAAACATTATATTAGGCAGCATTGTTTAAAGTGGCTAGTGATATATTTTACATCATTTCCCATCAATTCCCATTATTAAAGTGGCTGGAGTTGAGTCAGTGTGTTAGCAGCAGCCACTCAATGTTAGTGGTGGCTGTTTAACAGTCTGATGGCCTTGAGATAGAAGCTGTTTTTCAGTCCCTCGGTCCCAGCTTTGATGCACCTGTACTGACCTCACCTTCTGGATGATAGCGGGGTGAACAGGCAGTGGCTCAGGTGGTTGTTGTCCTTGATGATCTTTATGGCCTTCCTATGACATCAGGTGGTGTAGATGTCCTGGAGGGCAGGTAGTTTGCCCCCGGTGATGCGTTGTGCAGACCTCACTACCCTCTGGAGAGCCTTACGGTTGTTGGCGGAGCAGTTGCCGTACTAGGCGGTGATACAGCCTGACACGATGCTCTCGATTGTGCATCTGTAGAAGTTTGTGAGTGCTTTTGGTGACAAGCCGAATTTCTTCAGCCTCCTGAGGTTGGAGAGTCGCTTCTGCGCCTTCTTCACGATGCTGTCTGTGTGGGTGGACCAATTGAGTTTGTCTGTGATGTGTACGCCGCGGAGCTTAAAACTTACTACCCTCTCCACTACTGTTCCATCGATGTGGATAGGGGGGTGTTCCCTCTGCTGTTTCCTGAAGTCCACAATCATCTCCTTAGTTTTGTTGACGTTGAGTGTGAGGTTATTTTCCTGACACCACACTCAGAGGGTCCTCACCTCCTCCCTGTAGGCCGTCTCGTCGTTGTTGGTAATCAAGCCTACCACTGTTGTGTCGTCCGCAAACTTGATGATTGAGTTGGAGGCGTGCGTGGCCACACAGTCGTGGGTGAACAGGGAGTACAGGAGAGGGCTCCAGAACGCACCCTTGTGGGGGCAGTGTTGAGGATCAGCGGGGTGGAGATGTTGCCTACTCTCACCACCTGGGGGCGGCCCGTCAGGAAGTCCAGGACCCAGTTGCACAGGGCGGGGTCGAGACCCAGGGTCTCGAGCTTGATGACGAGCTTGGAGGGCACTATGGTGTTAAATGCCGAGCTGTAGTCGATGAACAGCATTCTCACATAGGTATTCCTCTTGTCCAGATGGGTTAGGGCAGTGTGCAGTGTGGTTGAGATTGCATCGTCTATGGACCTATTTGGGCGGTAAGCAAATTGGAGTGGGTCTAGGGTGTCAGGTAGGGTGGAGGTGATATGGTCCTTGACTAGTCTCTCAAAGCACTGTCTTTAGGCAGGGATCAACAAAATGGAGTCGTGGTCAGCTTTTCCGAAAGGAGAGCGGTGCAGGGCCTTATATGCGTCGCGGAAGTAGGAATAGCAATGATCCAAGGTTTTTCCAGCCCTGGTTGGGCAATCGATATGCTGATAAAATTTAGGGAGTCTTGTTTTGAGATTAGCCTTCTTAAAATCCCCAGCTACAATGAATGCAGCCTCCGGATATATGAATTCCAGTTTGCAAAGAGTCAAATAAAGTTCGTTCAGAGCCATCGATGTGTCTGCTTGGGGGGGGGGGGAATATATACGGCTGTGATTATAATCGAAGAGAATTCCCTTGGTAGATAATGCGGTCGACATTTGATTGTGAGGAATTCTAAAATCAGGTGAACAGAAGGACTTGAGTTCCTGTATGTTGTTGTGGTCACACGTTAACCATGAAGCATAGGCCCCCGCCCCTCTTCTTACCAGAAATAGGTTTGTTTCTGTCGGCGTGATGCGTGGAGAAACCAGCTGGCTGCACCGACTCCGATAGAGTCTCTCCAGTGAGCCATGTTTCCATGAAGCAAAGAACGTTACAGTCTCTGATGTCCCTCTGGAATGCTACCCGTGCTCAGATTTCATCAACCTTCTTGTCAAGAGACTGGACATTGGCAAGGAGAATGCTAGGGAGGGGTGCACGATGTGCCCGTCTCCGGAGTCTGACCAGAAGACCGCTTCGTTTTCCCCTTTTACAAAGTAGTTTTTTGGGGTCGCCGGCTCGGATCCATTCCGTTGTCCTGGGTGAAAGGCAGAACACAGGATCCGCTTCGCGAAAATCATATTCTTGGTCGTACTGATGGCGAGTTGACGCTGCTCTTATGTTCAGTAGTTCTTCTCGACTGTATGTAATGAAACCTAAGATGACCTGGGGTACCAATGTAAGAAATAACACAACTCCTAGGAACGCGAAGCGAGGTGGCCATCTCTGTCGGCGCCGGAGGATGGTGAGGAAATTACTTTTAAAGAATGACCAGGTATCCTCGACTGATGGGACGAGGTCAATACCCTTCCAGGATACCCGGGCCAGGTCGATTAGAAAGTCCTGCTCACAGAAGTGTCTTAGGGAGCATTTGACAGTGATGAGGGGTGGTCGTTTGACCGCGGACCCATAGCGGATACAGGCAATGAGGCAGTGATCACTGAGATCCTGATTGAAAACAGCGGAGGTGTGTTTGGAGGGCAAGTTGGTCAGGATAATGTCAATGAGGGTGGCCATGTTTACAGATTTATGGTTGTATCTGGTGGGTTCCATGATGATTTGTGTGAGATTGAGGGCATCCAGCTTAGATTGTAGGACTGCCGAGGTGATAAGCATATCCCTGTTTAGGTCACCTAACCGAACAAACTCTGAAGTTAGATGGGGGGCGATCACTTCACAAATGGTGTCCAGGTCACAGCTGGGAGCGTAGGGGGGGTCGATAGCAGGCGGAAACAAGTGAGAGATTTATTTCTGGAGAGATTCATTTTTAAAATTAGGAGTTCGAACTTTTTGGGTATAGACCTGGAAAGTATGACAGAACTTGCAGGCTTCCTCCCCCTTTGGCAGTTCTACCTTGACGGAAAATGTTGTAGTTGGGTTTGGAAATCTCAGTATTTTTGGTGGTCTTCCTAAGCCAGGATTCAGACAAGGCAAGGACGTCAGGGTTGGCGGAGTGTGCTAAAGCAGTGAGTAAAACATACTTAGGGAGAAGGCTTCTGATGTGAACATGCATGAAACCAAGGCTTTTTCGATCACAGAAGTCAACAAATGAGGGTGCCTGGGGATACGCAGGACCTGGGTTTACCTCCACATCACGCGAGGAACAGAGGAGGAGTATGATGAGGGTACGGCTAAAGGCTATCAAAACTGGTCGCCTAGAGCGTTGAGGACAAAGAATAAAAGGAGCAGATTTCTGGGCGTGGTGGAATATATTCAGGGCATAATGTGCAGACAGTGGTATGGTGGGGTGCGGGTACAGCGGAGGTAAGCCCAGGCACTGGGTGATGATGAGAGAGGTTGTATCTCTGGACATGCTGGTTGAAATGGGTGAGGTCACCGCATGTGTGGGTGGTGGGACAAAGGAGGTATCAGAGGTATGATGAGAGGAACTAGGGGCTCCATTGTAAACTAAAACAATGATAGCTAACCTAAACAACAGTATACAAGGCATATTGACATTTGAGACATACAGCGAGGCATAAAGTAATCACAGGTGTTGATTGGGAGAGCTAACTAAGATAACAACGGGTAAGACAGCAACAACTAATCAGCTAAAACAACAACAGGTAAAATGGCGATGAATGGGCAGAGAGGGTCGGTTAACTACACACAGAGACTGAGTTTGCGGCTGAGGCCGACAGATAATCAAAAAAGTAAACAGAATGGAGTACTGTGATTAATGGACAGTCCAGCAGGCATCAGCTATGTATGTAGCCAAGTGATCATAGGGTCCAGGGGGCAGCAATAGATGGAACAGGAAAGCCGCGGAGTAGTCGCTAATATGCTAGCATGCGGGCGACACAGCATTTAAAGTTAGTTGCCCGGGGATTGTAGAAGCGTCTGTCCGACAAAGGCCAGTTGAAGGCAGACCAGTCATGGTGGTGCGGCGGGGCGCCGTGTCGACAAAGGATCCAAGCCAGATGGCGAAAGAGGTATTGTAGTTGTAGTCATTTAGTTTGCTAGCTGGGAGATGCATCTGGCTCACGGCTAACTGGTGCTAGCTTCGGGGCAGGAGCATTAGCCACTATAGCCACTCGGTAGCAGCGGTGATCCGGTGCCAAGGTCCAGAGCTTACGGCAAGGATCCGGTGCAGTAGTGGGTTCTAGCCGTGTTTGGGTGGAGTCCGGTTGAACAACTGAGTAGGCCGGGAGGTGGGCCTCAGGGATTGCTTCGGTACTGGGTAACTCGGTGGGTGCTAGCTAGCTGTGAAGGTCAGGAGTTATGGTCCAGGGATTACGGCAGGAATCCACATTTTTCTGCCTGATGATAAAATCTATTTTGTGAAGTGCACCAATCCCTCCTGCAGCAAAGCACCCCCACAACATGCTGCCACCCCTGTGCTTCACATTTGGGATGGTGTTCTTTGGCCTACAAGCTTCCCTTTTTCCTCCAAACATAACGATGGTCATTATGGCCAAACAGTTCTGTTTTTGTTTCATCAGACCAGAGGACATTTCCCCAAAAAGTACAATCTTTGTCCCCATGTGCAGTTGCAAACCATAGTCTGGGTTTTTTATGCCGGTTTTGGAGCAGTGGCTTCTTCCTTGCTGAGAGGCCTTTCAGGTTATGTCGATATAGGATTAGTTTTACTGTGGATATAGATACTCTGTACCCGTTTCCTCCAGCATCTTCACAAGGTCCTTTGCTGTTGTTCTGTGATTGATTTGCACTTTTTGCACCAAAGTACGTTAAAACTCTAGGAGACAGAACGGGTCTCCTTCCTGAGCGGTATGATGGCTGCATGGTCCCATGTTGTTTATATTCACGTACTGTTCTTTGTACAGATGAACGTGGTGCAATCAGGTGTTTGGAAATTGCTCCCAAGGATGAACCAGATGTCAAGCAAAGAGGCACTCAGTTTGAAGGTAGGCCTTGAAATACATCCACAGGTACAACACAGGTACATGTCAATTAGCCTATAAGAAGCTTCTAAAGCCTTGACATCATTTATGGAATTTTCCAAGCTGTTTAAAGGCACAGTCAACTTAGTGTATGTAAACTTCTGACCCACTGGAATTGTTAAAGAGTGAATTATAAGTGAAATAATAGTCTGTAAACAATTGTTGGAAAAATGACTTGTGTTATGCACAAAGTCGATGTCCTCACCGACTTGCCAAAACTATAGTTATTTACAAGAAATTTGTGGAGTGGTTGAAAAACGAGTTAATGACTCCAACCCGAGTGTATGTAAACTTCCGACTTCAACTGTATATACACTTGTTCTGAAAGGCCCCAGAGTCTGCAACACCACTAATCAAGGGGCACCACCAAGCAAGCGACACCATGAAGACCAAGGAGCTCTCCAAACAGGTCAGGGACAAAGTTGTGGAACAGGGATGGGTTATAAAAAAGTATCAGAAATGTTGAACATCCTATGGAGCACCATTTCTTAAAGTTTTATTTATTTCACCTTTATTTAACCAGGTAGGCTAGTTGAGAACAAGTTCTCATTTGCAACTGTGACCTGGCCAAGATAAAGCATAGCAATTCGACACATACAACAACAGAGGTACACATGGAATAAACAAACATAGTCAATAATACAGTAGAACAAAATAAAACAAAAAGTCTATATACAGTGAGTGCAAATGAGGTAAGTTAAGGAAATAAATAGGCCATGGTGGCGAAGTAATTACAATATAGGAATTAAACACTGGAATTGTAGATCGATGAATGTGCAGGTAGAGATACTGCGGTGCAAAGGAGCCAAATAAATAAATAAATACCAGTATGGGGATGAGGTAGGTAGATAGATGGACTGTTTACAGATGGGCTATGTACGGTGCAGTGATCTGTAAGCCGCTCTGACAGCTGGTGCTTAATGCTAGTGAGGGAGATGTGAGTCTCCATTAAACCCATTATAAAAAATTGAAAGAACGTGGCACCACAACAAACCTGACAGACAAGGCAAGGAGGGCATTAATCAGAGAGGCAACAAAGTGACAAAAGATAAACCTGAAGGAGCTGCAAAGCTCCGCAGACGAGAATGGAGTATCTGTTCATAGGACCCCTTTAAGTCGTACACTCCACAGAGCTGGGCTTTACGGAAGAGTGGCCAGAAAAAAAAACATTGCTTTACTTCTTCGGGATAGGGGGCAGCATTTTCACTTTTGGATAAATAGTGTGCCCAATTTCAACTTCCTGCTACTCATCCCCAGATTATAAAATAGAAAAAAACATTGCTTAACGAAAAGAAAAAAAAAGCACACACATTTGGTCTTCGCCAAAGCCATGTAGACTCCCAAAACATATGGAAAAAGGTACTCTGGTCAGATGAGACTGAAATGTAGCATTTGGCCAACAAGGAAAACGCTATGTCTGGCGCAATCCCAACACCTCCTATCACCCAACAACACCATCCCCACAGTGAAGCATGGTGGTGACAGCATCATGCTGTGGGGATGTTTTCAGTGGCAGGGACTGGGGAACTGGTCAGAATTGAAGGAATGGTGGATGGCGCTAAATACAGGGAAATTCTTGAGGGAAACCTGTTTCAGTCTTTCAGTGATTTGAGACTGGGACGGAGGTTCACCTTCAAGCAGGACAATGACCATACTGATAAAGCAACACTGGAGTGGTTTAAGGGGAAACATTTAAATTTCTTGGAATGGCCTAGTCAAAGCCCAGACCTCAATCCAATTGAGAATCTGTGGTGTGACTTAAAGATAGCTGTACACCAGCGGAACCAATCCAACTTGAAGGAGCTGGAGCAGTTTTGCCTTGAAGAATGGGCAAAAATCCCTGCAAAAGGTGGCTCTACAAAGTATTGACTTTGGAGTGGTGAATAGTTATTCACGCTCAAGTTCTGTTTATTTGTCTTATTTCTTGTTTTAAAATATTTTGCATCTTCAAAGTCGTAGGCATGTTGTGTAAATCAAATGATTCAAACCCACAAAAAATATATATTTTAATTCCAGGTTTTAAGGCAACAACACAGGAAAAATGCCAAGTGGGATGGATACTTTTGCAAGCCACTGTTGGATGTTGGATGAGTGTGTTGGGGCAACTCGCCCCCGCCCCCCTACAAGGGGGGCTAGTTACCTCTTTATGGTTATGAATGTCTGTCTACCTGGCATTTAGACCATTTCTAACCCAGTTAGCGCTAGTTTATGCTAGCTTGTTAGCATAAGCTGCTTGGAGTGCTAGCGAGCAACCTTACTCCCAGATCGTCTGAGGTAAAATATATAAAAAATATAATGTAACTCAATTGCATTAGTAAATGTTTCCACTAGTGACTGATATCTTTAATGTTACTTTCAAGCCTTTTAGCTATTTTACACAGCATTTTATGTCATATAGCTAGATAGCTAGCTATGTTTTTAAGAGAGCTTTTCAATCGGCATCTCTCCCCGTTTTCAGTCACAGGTGGGGACTGGATTAGGTGTGAGCAGTGTAGAAGGTAGGCTCATGAGTTGTGCTCTAATTTGACTGGGGATAGCTTAATTTATTGGTGACCTATGTACAAATTACAATCGTGCACGAGCATAAGAGAGTGGCCACATCAATGTTACACTGAATTAGTTACTTAAGTTATTGTTATTAAGGGTTATATTCCAATTGTATTTAATGTTATTAGTTATATTCCATTCCAATGTTATATTCCAATTCACTTTTTTTATGAATTAAAAACAACTATTGAAAACCTTTTGCTCCTGAATGTCATTTTAAAGACTGCTGAGATTTAAAATCTTGCATTATTGAAATAATATTTAGTGCAATTGTACATAATGGATGGTATTGAAAGGGAACAACAAAGAAAGAACAAAGAGCATGTGAGTTAAAAAGAGGGACTTTTACATCACATCTCCTCATAGTGCAGATATTAATGGTGACATCTGCAACACCATTTCAACCGGATATTTTATTTAAATAAGTAAAATAAGACAACTATACTTAGCTTTTAAGTATTTCTTACTAAACAATTTCTAAATAGAACAGATATAATTGATTTTAATACACTTGTGTGAAACCCTATGCCATAATCTTCTACCGGGTACCTGGCACCTCCGGTACTTAAAATGGTCTTCCCCTTTTCTAAAAACAACAGTTCATGAAAAAACAAAAAAGTGTAAACTGTAGCCATTTATTTCCCTTTATAGTTTATTCGCCTATGCATGACCTTCATCCACCTACCATTTTTTTTCTCCAAACGTTGCTTTTTGTGTCAGCAATTAGACATTGTTCTTTGCTGGTTCTGTTACCCCGTATTACCCTATCCATGTGGGGGAAGCAGAACCAAGGTGTGGACCCCGAACTTTTCTTGCTGTCTGTGATTGTCTAATTTCTTAATTAAGTCATTTTTGGTGATGTCTAGTGCTGTAGGTAGAAGACAATCATTTTTTTTTTTTAAACTGTCTGTTAAAAATCACCACTTCAATATGCAATGGTATTGTGCCGGTAAGAGTAGAATGTGTATAGTGTGTCTTGAACGCACCCAAGAGGAGGCAGGGCTATTCAATGCCTTCTGATAGGCTAGTGTAGGCCTGACACTCCAACACGGACATCGCTCTGAATAAAGACTCAAAAAACATGTCGAAGATACCAACACGCGTCAAGTGCGGTGCATTTGTTCGACTCTTGGCTTGCGGGATTCAACCCTGTATGTTTCGACAACATCAAAGTATTCGCACTAATCTCAGGCGGCTGCTTTCCAACACACAGCCAGGTATTTGAGCTGAAGTGTCGTTTTCTTGTCCTATACTTGCCCACAAGTACGATAGCGAATTAATGTGTCATTAAACTTGTCGCCGATAGTATGCTGCTATTCAGCAATTATCAAATAGTTGGATATCCTTATCTAAGTAGGGTCTAAACACCATGAACAAATATTTGATATTGTGTAGTGGACAAATACTGGTAGACTTTTCACTCATCAACATGTTGATGACCTAGGCATATGCATATGGTTTTAATCAACACGCGACGTTTCAACAACCTAGCGTTTCTATTGGACAGGTTTAGTAAATAGGGCGGGACCTACCTGAATCTGTCCAATGGAAAATTGCTTGGAGTAACCATTCCACCCCATGCCAAGAAGGTTAGTTACCCATAAAACCGACTATGCGCAGCTATGGGGCAAAACCAATGTTTTTAAACCCTGGATTGCTGATGCTATGTATTGTCCATTGAGAGGCTTTGAAGCCACTGGTCGGACATATTTGCCCACCCTAGTAGGCTCAGTCCTCCATAGGAATGAATGTAATTCTACAGTATTACTATTACATGTTTTAAGGACAAAATTATGTATTCAAGTATTTTGCAGTATTGGGGACAGTAACATTAGTACTAAAAAAAAAGAAAAACGAAGGAAAATCTTATATATATATATATATATATTTGTATGTTTAGCTTACATATTGTAATTTAAAAGTATACACTAAGATGTCTGTAATATAATACGTGTCAAATGAATGTAGACATTAATAAATGCATTTCTATAGCTTCCCAAATCTTTTTTTTTTTTTTTTTTTTACAATTGAGGAGAACCAAGATGGATGTGTGGTGGCTTCAATACAGAGCTCCCTGTCATTCATTGAGTTTATAGACCCTACTCCTATGTCTATCTGCAGACCACGTTTACTTCATGCCATTCCCACCACCATCGCCCCAGCCCTCCGAGCACTGCTTTCTCACAGTTATTTTAATGGTGCTACACAGGGTTTTTGGTTGTAATTTCAGGAAATGTACCTAAAATATATATGGTGCAAACAGTGGAATGATAGTGTTTCACAGTATTACTTACTTGCCAGTGTTGTGGTTGGCTGTGATATTTGCCTAATGATTTCTCCCGCCGGCGCAGCATCTGTTGTCAAAACTGGGAAAGCTGTTTGGCCTTTCTCTGTGTTATCTAGTGTCTGGGCTGATGAGACAGTGGATTGCGCAGTCAGATGGAACAGAGTAAATATTAATTTTAACGTCTTATATTTAGCTGGTGATAATTTGTGGAATAGACACCGGCTGGAACCAATTAGGATTGGACCCACCTGTTGTATAAATTTAAAACAAAAAAAATTGGTGCAGTCAGTTTCTCCTTAGCTGTGTTTGAATACTCATACTAACAGTACTATTTGTGATGTAAATTGAGTATGTAGTATGCTTATTGGTCATAGTATGGATATAGTTATTATTCCAAAAGTTCACGGATGTTGTACTACATTTGCCAAAATACGAAGCATACAAGCAGTGGACACTACTTACGGGCTTTTAGGGCCCATAATGCAAACATTTTTAAATTTGAGGAAAATATGCAGCTGAATTCCAACGAGAGCGGATACCAAGTCATTGCTTTAACTAATTATGACAAATGTTAAGAAAATGTTGAGCAATGTAATAAAGTAATGACATTTCAAATAGGTTACGTTACACATTATGTTGGCTGACAATTTGTTAGTTATGCTATCTTTATGAACCGCAGAGCATATAATTACACCAGTATGTACCGGTATGTTAGCTAGCTACCTAATGTTAGTGGGCTACTATTTTGTATAGTTGTTGTGTGTTCTCAATGGGCATTGTGCATTCGGGTGCGTTTGTAAAAATCTGCTCTGGCTATCTACTCTGATTTCAGAGCATTCTCGTCTGTGTGCCAAAGCGCAGAATAGCTGTTGAATTTACAAACACACGTTGGCAAAAAAGCGTAATTAAATGGTTGCCAGCAGCACAGTCACCAACCCTCTCTGCTAGGGCGAGTAAAATGGTCAGAGTGTGGTGTTCTGTTATGTGTCTGGAAGTAGCTAGCCAACTTTAGCCAATTAGCTTGACTGCCGTTGTGAGGGAGGTCAGAAGGCTCGGATCAACCCTACTCCTCGGCCAGAGCGGGCAGTGTGCGCTTTGAACAGGCTGAATTTATGAACACCCATTCACACTCTGGCACTCCAGATTGAAATTACGAACACACCTAAAGTCGTAAAATGTCTAGCTACTAATTTCTTATGCTAACAAGCTAGCAAGAGGTTGCGTAGCAACAGCATCAACTTCTGGTAGACAGGCGAAGCTCTAGTACGCTCAACTGAAAGGACGTCATTTCTTTACAGTATACTAAAATGAACTCAGTATTTAGTATTTAGACTATTGAGACTGGCATGCATAGTATTGAATTTGATATGAACCCTGTGATAGTGAAGAGGAAGACAACTGCTCAAACGTCCTGTTTTGAATGGTAAATGCCGAAATAACTTAAATCAATTTGTATTTGTCGCATGCGCCAAATACAACCGGTGTAGACTTTACCGTACCGTGAAATGCATGCTTACGAGTAATTTCCAACCATTGTTTAACATGAGGAATAAAATACACAAGAAAGGAGCTATGGACTACCATACAGACTCGTCCCTATTTATCCAAACATTTGGATCAGTTATGGGTCTATTAAGGTCCATAAAGGTACTTTAGCAGGCTACTCATAGGGTATATTTTGATCTGTCTCTCTCTCAAAATTCAAGGGCATTATTGGAATGGGAAACATATGTTAACATTGCCAAAGCAAGTGAAGTAGATAATAAACAAAAGTGAAATAAACATTAACAGTGAGCATTACACTAACAGAAGTTCCAAAATAATAAAGACATTTCAAATGTCATATTATGTCTATATACAGTGTTGTAATGATGTGCAAATAGTTCAAGTACAAAAGGGAAAATAAACATGGGTTGTGTTTACAATGGTGTTTGTTCATCACTGGTTGTCTTATGGCAACAGGTCACACATATTGCTGCTGTGATGGCACACTGGTATTTCACCCAATAGATATGGGAGTTTATCAAAATTGGGTTTGTTTTCAAATTCTTTGTGGATCTGTGTAATTGAGGGAAATGTGTATCTCTATGGTCATACATTTGGCAGGAGGTTAGGAAGTACAGCTCAGTTTCCACCTCATTTTGTAGGCTATGTGCACACTGCCCATCTTCTCTTGAGAGCCAGGTCTGCCTATGGTGGCCTTTCTCAATAGCAAGGCTAGGCTCACTGAGTCTACGTAGTCAAATCTTTGGGTCAGTCACAGTGGTCAGGTGTTCTGCCACTGTGTACTCTCTGTTTAGGGCCAAATAGCATTCCAGTTTGCTGTTTTTTTTTGTTAATTCTTTCCAATGTGTGAAGTAATTATCTTTTTGTCATGATTTGGTTGGGACTAATTGTGTTGTTGTCCTGGGGCTCTGTGGGGTCTGTTTGTGATTGTGAACACCACCCCAGGACCAGCTTTCTTAGGGGACTCTTCTCCAGGTTCATCTCTCTGTAGGTGATGGCTTTGTTATGGAAGGTTTGGGAATTGCTTCCTTTTAGGAGGTTGTAGAACTTAACGTCTCTCACACTCCTCCAACGTCCGATTTTTAATCCATACATTTTTTACAGCATTGAGGAACCATCTCCTTTAGACTCCAAAATGCGGACATTTTGAATCCCGGCATACGTCTCAGGCCTACCTTGATGTGCTTTATGCTAATCAAGGCATATAGCCCACCAACAGGCTCTATTGTTGCAAGTAATTATGCACCCGGTGCTGTACTAGTCTAACCACTCTATTTGTCTGACGCAGGAGAGAATGTTCGACCACTGGAGGGTGTTAAAGTCCTAGACCTCACAAGGTATATTCACATAGCCTATTCTTTTTTAAATTTTTTAATTAAAAAAATAAATAAAAAATGTTCTCATTCAATTATCCAATATAATCTATTGTTCTTCGCTTGTTATCCGTCAGCCTTGAGGTTAGGGAGGTGGGCCAGAAATAGGTTGTCGTTGTGTGTGTGTGCATGATCTATTTTTCTTTTTTTTCAGGGTCCTGGCTGGCCCATTTGCCACAATGATACTGGGAGACCTGGGTGCTGAGATTATCAAAGTCGAGAGACCAGGCAAGTGATGAGACACATTCTGTAAAGTTTTGGAAAAATATTGATTGTTGTCAGTGGAAAATGTAAACGTGCAGTTACGAAAGGTGCTCACTTTGACACTATCCTAGACTAGAGTATTTGTTGACGTTGTTCTGTTTTCAGTGACTCTGACAATCAGCAGCCACATGGTGTCACTGCTGTGTAAGACTAATGTGAACATATTTCATGAAGTTTTGTGAATATTTTTAAGGCTCTGTTGGATTGCATCCTTCCTCAAAGTAATCACTGCTGTAACATAATTTGATAGGCGTAAGCAAGGCTTCCACGGCGTTGTTTTCACCAATCATGAGTAGCCCTTTAAACTAGCTCCACATAATAAAGCATTTATAACGGATTACTATATAGTTTTTAAGAATTTCTTAATAATTTCTCCCACATATGTAAATGTTGGTAACCTAGTTATTTACACATATATAACAACTTTTAAAGTATTTAATAATGATTCATAACATGTTTAATAACAGTACACAGTTAGTCGCTCACCCATCTAGAGAACTTGAAACAGACTAACCAGATCTTGTGTTTTGAAGTCGCCTAGGCTAGCTAGTGCTAGCCAACTTCTTTCACCAAGTAGCTTCAACCAGCTGTTGTGGAACCATGGCAAAGTCGGTTTGACATTAGATAGCCTATCTCTGGGGCTAGTACCAATAAATTGCACTGTAAATGGGACAATATTTAAATTCTTATTTTTTTTGTGGTCTCATTAAATGCTTTCAATATTTGTATATGCATTTCTACAATTTATAGTTGTTTTGAGGTTTTTAAGGCATTAGATTTGTAGCTATTGAATTTAAAAACATTTTTTTCCCCATGTAGATTGTGTAATTTGCCCCTTAGGGATATCGAATGTCCAACCAAATTGACTGTGGGCGTTACGATGGTGTCACATGCAGCTGCACTCCGAATGTATGATTACTTGGGTGCTGCCAGATGTGGGAAGGATTAAAATGAACCCAACACGAGGAAAACTGTTACATTACCCTTCATTCCGTAACATACTATTTGTTTCCTATCTCACAAATCTCAGTTTTGGACGAGACTGACTTTATTGCCAAAATTCTATTTCCACTTTGCAGTACATTTTGACAATAGAATAAATGTTTCTGACTCATATCGATGCCACATACAGTAGGCCATTTTCAAAATGAGAAGTTGCTTTTTATGGGCAGTCGTTCTAACATCCTGTGTTGTGTGCATATTATTTTGCCATTGAGGCTGTTTTGAGACATTAAAGAGCGTCAGGTACTGCTGGAATGTCTATCAATGGAATGTCCATCTTTTTGTGAGAAATGACACTCAAAACATTTATAAAGTATAAAAGTCCCACACTTTAGATGAGGCCAGGTAGAAAGACTTAACAAATGATTAGTACATTTTTTATAAGGACCTAATATTAAACATATTATGAATGGAGTAATGATGAATAAATGATGAATAAACTATTTACTATTAAATCCATAAAATGCTTTTATTACTTGGAGTTATTCTAAAGTGCTTCCCAATCATGTCAGATCAGCAACAACCTAAAAGAAGGGTGGAAGGAATGATGATTTAATTTAATTAAGAAGGTTTTAATAATGATTCTGAACTTTCCTTAGCATAGGCAATGGTGATCATTGGCCAATGTTTCACTGACATCTTAATAATGTAATGACATGTAATTATAGTGAAATCCATCAGACCTGGGTTCAATTCAGTTTTGAAGCTATTTTTATATTGGTTCCATTGCACCAGGAAACCTCAATCAAGCTAAAGTATTTAAAATGATTAGAAATAGTATTTTTTTCTGATTAGTGATCATTTCTGACAGGTGCTGGGGACGACACCAGATCATGGGGACCTCCGTTTGTTGGTGATGAGAGTGCTTATTTTCTCAGTGTGAACAGAAACAAAAAGGTACAACCCTTGAATTTGATCCCATTTTGTTGCGTGACAAAGTTGAATTTTGTATAGATTTAGTTGTCATTCTATGTAATTGATCTAAACACAATACTCCATCATGTCATAGTGAAAAGACAATTCCACAAATGTTAATAAATTAAATAACAAATGTTGTTTCAAACGTATTCACCACTTTTTATTTTATTTTAGGCGAGCCTAAATCAGTTCAGGAGTGAAATGGATGTCCCCCATGATTTGGCTTAACAAATCATATTTTATTTGACTAGGCAAGTCAGTTAAGAGCAAATTAGTATTTACAATGACGGCCTACCAAAAGCCCTCCTGCGGGGACGGGATAAAAAAAGATATAGGACAAAACACACATCAGGACAAGAGAGACAACACTACATAAATAGAGACCCACGACAACAAAATAGCAAGGCAGCAACACATGACAACACAACATGGTACAAGCATTATTGGGCACAGACAACAGCACAAAGGGCAAGACGGTTGAGACAACAATACGTCACGCAAAGCAGACACAACTGTCAGTAAGAGTGTCCATGATTGAGTCTTTGAATGAAGAGATTGAGATAGGTGTCCAGTTTGAGTGTTTGTTGCAGCTCGCTCCAGTCGCTAGCTGCAGTGAACTGAAAAGACGAGCAATCCAGGGATGTGTGTGCTTTTGGGGACCTTTAACAGAATGTGTCTGGCAGAATGGGTGTTGTATGTGGAGGATGAGGGCTGCAGTATATACCTTAGATAGGGGGGAGTGAGGCCTAAGAGGGTTTTATAAATAAGTATCAACCAGTGGGTCTTACGACAGGTATACCGAGATGACCAGTTTACAGAGGAGTATAGAGTGCAGTGATGTGTCCTATAAGGAGCATTGGTGGCAAATCTGATGGCCGAATGGTAAAGAACATCTAGCCGCTCAAGAGCACCCTTACCTGCCGATATATAAATGACTTCTCTGTAATCTAGCATAGGTAGGATGGTCATCTGAATCAGGGTTAGTTTGGCAGCTGGGGTGAAAGAGGAGCGATTACGAATGAGGAAACCAAGTCTAGATTTAACTTTAGCCTGCAGCTTCGATGTGTTGAGAGAAGGACAGTGTACCGTCTAGCCATACTCCCAAGTATTGTATGAGGTGACTACCTCAAGCTCTAAACCCTCAAAGGTAGTAATCACATCGGTGGGGAGAGGGGCATTCTTCTTACCAAACCACATGGCCTTTGTTTTGGAGGTGTTCAGAACAAGGTTAAGGGCAGAGAAAGCTAATTGGACACTGAGAAAGATTTGATGTAGAGTGTTTAACACAAAATCCGGGGAGGGGCCAGCTGAGTATAAGACTGTATCATCTGCATATAAATGGTTGAGAGAGCTTCCTACTGCCTGAGCTATGTTGTTGATGTAAATTGAGAAGAGCATGGGGCCTAGGACCGAGCCACAATAATGGAATGGTCTACCGTTTTGAAAAGCTTTGGCCAAGTCAATACAAATGGCACCACCCCATTGCTTAGAACAAAGGGCAGTGGTGACACCATTTAGGACCTTTTACGTCACTTTGTAACTGTGTCCTTATTTTCAAGCATGGTGGTAGCTGCATCGTGGTATGGGTATGCTTGACATCAGCAAACACTGGGGAGTTTTTCACCTATGGCGCTAAGCACAGGCAAAATCCTAGAGGAAAACCTGCTTCATTATGCTTTTACACCAGACACTGGTAAAGGAATTCACCATTTAGCAGGACAATAACCTATAACACAAGGCCAGATCCACACTGGAGTTGCTTACCAAGAAGGGTGAATGTTCCTGAGTGGCCAAGTTACAGTTTTGACTGAAACCTGCTTCAAAATCTATGGCAAGACTTGAAAATTGCTGTCTTGCCATGATCCCCAACACATTGACAGAGCTTGAATACTTTAGAAAAGAATAATGGAAAAATATTGCACAATCCAGGTGTGCAAAGCTCTTACGGACTTACGCAAGAAGACTCACCGCTAATCACTGCCAAAGGTGTTTCTAACATGTACAGTGAGCTCCAAAAGTGTTGGGACAGTGACAGTTTTGTTGTTTTGGCTCTGTACTCCAGCACTTTGGATTCTAAATTATACAATGACTGTGGTTAAAGTGCAGACTGTCAGCTTTAATTTGAGGGTATTTCCATCCATATTGGGTGAACCGTATAGAAATTACATCACTTTTTGTACATAGTCAAAGAGTGAAATTAACACTCAGTGGTTCAAATCACCACATTATTAGTATTAATAACCAGAGTTATTGTTTTACTCTGTGGAGAGTAGAACATTCCCATCAAAATCACACCCATCATTATCCTATTTCCCATGGTCTACTACAGGAAGATTTTTTTTAGGGGGGGGGGGGTTGTTTTTAATATCTGTTTTTGCATGTACATTGATTATTTGGTTAATCTTAAAAGCCCAGTGCACAGGAGTTGTAGTAATACTGTGAAAATTATGATAATGCCCTTTTAGTGTAATAGGTGTTTGAAAAGACCTGTTTTAGCAAAATTCTTGCCAGTCCTAGCATAATTCTTGCATGACAAATGTATCTTTGCTAAGAAGCTATTTTTGTTTCTTTTTCACCATTTGCAATTGCAAATAATTACAGTAAGGTACTTAATTCTTACCCCAAAATGATTTGTTATTGAGATAAAAACAGCTGTGTTGGACCTTTTTTTAAGCTACACAAAGATAAATAACATACCTTTTTCTAAACTAACCCAATCAGTTAGATTTATTGCACCTGTTACTGAAATGGTTGTTCCAGTTTAAATGGTTTAGGTCGTCTCCTTTTTCAATGGTCCTAACCTTGACAGTCATTCTTAATGCAGGTTGTTGCAGGTGAATACAATTCCAACTGTTGGATTCTATTGGAACTCTGGATTCCAATAGAATCACCAATCACTTTGCAAGACAGCTTAATGTGACTTGCAGGCCTAATGTAGCCTGTAAACCAGGAAATTCCTAACACCCCTGTGTTAGGGTAAAACTAGGCCATCAAAGTAAGGCCTTATGATGTCCTGTATTGTCAAAGTTAGGTTTTTATGATAGCTTTCGCCTAGGAACTAGCTCGGTGAAGGCCACAGGACTTAAAATGGATCAAATTCAACAACCGTGTCTCTGTCACTAACAAATACGGTCGTGGGCGGTAACTCTACTAACTATACTACTACTAGTGTACACAGCTCACTAGATCACATCAGTTACATGTACAAGAAGAAGTGTCTATCCTGTATTGTCACATTGAAAGTTGCTATTGTTTGCTTTACTTCACCATTTGCTTTATCTGATGTAATTTGAATTTTGCCTGAAAAATCTTTTATGTTTGTTTTAACAATGTATTGATTCTGTTTGTAGAGTGTTGCTGTAAATCTCAAAGACCCAAGAGGAGCCAAGATAATCTTAGAGGTAGGAAGATGATTGGGAATGTGCTATTTCTCAGAATGGTACATTTCATTTGAATTCCACACACATTGAATGGGCCGAAACAGGCTGCTGTTCTCAAGATCGTTATCAATAAAATGTTGCTAAGGTGCAGAGCATTCCATTTGCCTCTTGGGGTGTAAAGGAGACCCGCGGTAGCTCCACCACTGTGTGCCGTTTTGAAAGGGATTGTTGAATAAATGATTGTAACATTGTTGTGTTCGAGACCAACTAAAGTGAGACCGATTCAAGACCATTATTGCAATTTTGTTAAGTCACCACAATAATAAAAGTTCAAAATGTCCAGTATTTCTGTGTTCATATTTCAAAACAACCTATGGCTTCTTTGGACATTCAAAATGGTGAAGAAATACATGCCGAGGGAAAATAAAGTTAGTTTGATTGTAATTGCCATTCTCAGCCTTAGTTATATCCGTCGTTTTTTTTGTCCAGAATATTGTGTCATTTAAACTGAAATAGTGTATCCCGAATGGAGCCAGCAAACAATGTACCAGGCCAGCTGTGATTTATAACCCGATGGCAATATTTTTTGGACTACCAAGTAATGTATTGGTGAATTAAATGAATCATGCATTGAAATGCATCTGTCTATTCTGCCGAAAATGGCTTAGTGTACGTCACGGAACATTGAGTCAAATACAAACTTATTTTTAACACTTCTTTATAAAGTTGGTTTTGTAGCACAAAGTGGGAATTTTAATTTTTTACTAATATTATGATTGTCTGTTTGTTTCATATCTGCAAATGAGTTCAAACGCAGTCAGTTCCACATTAAACTTTAGGTCACCGGTTACTTTGTGTGCTAAACGTGAAATGTTTTTTTGGTTTGGGAAGTAATAGTTATACATTTCAATTGGGAAATGCTTAATGGTTGTGTTTTTGTATTCTTATGATTGGGACCTACTGGCGTATTATGTCCGAGTTTATGTACTGCTTTAGCTTTAACATCATGCTGTGTGTGACTGCTGTCTTTCCATTGGCCCTATGCAGTGGTGTAGGGGTTCCTGGAGAAATGCGTGTACAAACATTTTCCCAAAAAGTTCCCAAACGGCACGCCCATGGAAGGAAAGGCACCCTGCGAAGGAAAGGAACCCTTACGTTTGAAAAAATAAATCACGTTTTCCTATAGATTTTTCAGATTTTCACTCTCAAAATCACACCCATTTAATTTTTTTTTCTACACTACTTTTTATTTTATTTTTACATAGTATTTTTTTTCTATGATTTGATGGTTTAAGTCCACAACACTACTTAAACCACACAACTGATTTGATCGGCCTCGGGACCTGGCTCCCCAGTGGGTGGTCCTCTGACCACCCTGGCCCATGTCTATCCATGTCAATGCCCCTGATGTGAACAGTGCATGATGACATTTGCGCATCCCACGTAGCCTACGAACCAACACTTCAGACTAAACTTTTTCAGTACCTGGTTTGCATACCCATTGTTGCCAGAGTTAGCATTAGATTTTACTGGTGGAAACTGCTTTCCTACCCTACCGGCTACTGATGTCATTCTTCTGTGAGATACTCCATGCCAAAACCAGTTGAGAGCTGCACACTTTTGCTGCCTGCAGATGATATTCAGATGAAACTAGGCGATGTGTGCTGCACTCGTGAATATATTTAACGTGCTTTGCAATTGTAAATCAAATTTTATTGGTCACAAGCACATGGTTAGCAGATGTTAATGCGAGTGTAGCGAAATGCTTGTGCTTCTAGTTCCGACCGTGCAGTGACATCTAACAAGTAATACAACAATTACATAACAACTACCTCATACTCACAAGTGTAAAGGAATGAATAAGAATATGTACATATAAATATATGGATGAGTGATGGCCGTGCGGCATAGGCAAGATGCAGTAGATGGTATAGAGTACAGTATATACCAATGAGATATATGAGTAATGTAGGATATGTAAACATTATATAAAGTGGCATTGTTTAAAGTGACTAGTGATACATTTATTACATCCACTTTTTTATTGCTGTGGCTAGAGATTTGAGTCAGTATGTTGCCAGCAGCCACTCAATGGTAGTGATTGCTGTTTAACAGTCTGATGGCCTTGAGATAGTGGCTGTTTTTCAGTCTCTCGGTTCCAGCTTTGATGCACCTGTACTGACCTCGCCTTCTGGATGATAGCAGGGTGAACAGGCAGTGGCTCGGGTGGTTGTTGTCCTTGATGATCTTTATGGCCTTCTTGTGACATTGGGTGGTTTAGGTGTCCTAGAGGGCAGGTAGTTTGCCCCCGGTAATTCCATTGTGCAGACCTCACTACCCTCTGGAGAGCCTTACGGTTGTGGGCGGAGCAGTTGCCGTACCAGGCGGTGATACAGCCCAACAGGTTGCTCTCGATTGTGCATCTGTAGAAGTTTGAGTGTTTTTGGTGATGAGCCAAATTTCTTCAGATTGTCTGTGTGGGTGGATCATTTCAGTTTGTCAGTGATGTATACGCCGAGGACCTTAAAACTTTCCACCTTCTCCATTACTGTCTTGTCGATGTGGATAGGGGATTTGTTCCCTCAAGTCCACGATCATCTCCTTTGTTTTGTTGACATGGAGTGTGAGGTTATTTTCCTGACACCAGGTTACTTTGTGCATTATTTCTCTATTGTACTACATACTTGATAAGTCGTATAACTACACTACTTTGGGAAGTAGACCTAATGTACTTTTTTTCTTCAACCAATGTAGCCCTACCTAGCGCACATCCCCTTTTAAAACATGTTTGTTAATAAGTGTTTCACGGTTGCTGCTGACAGACATGATAGGCTACATTGATTGATGGACCATGTCAGTATTGCTAGTTATTAACAAGCTAACAGCCATCTAGTTTATCCCTGGAAATCTAAATATTGTTTGATTTGCTTTCCTATAGTGGTGATGGCGGTAGTCCGACTGACTATGTCTACCAGGATGAGGATTTGCCGACGTCAAGCTCTTTCGATGCCAATGTAGCTCTCTTTCAATTGGCATTGAACATGTTAAGACTCCCAGGAAGGTGGGGCGATACTGATAATCGATAATTGAGAAGAGAATTGTATTGGATTCAGCGTTTGTGTACCATGTCTCCTAGAGGTTTGATATCAGACTATTTCTTACATGAATGTGTCACTTTGATTTGTCTTGCCTTCCAGGTTACCCACTTGGTCATTTGGTAAATACATGTGCTATTTTCTGGAACTACTACATGTACCTATCTCATTGTCGTAAAATGATTAGAGATACACAAATTGTTTTTGCACCCACCATGCGTCGTGTCCGCAATGGTCAGGTGTGATGAAACGTGTATATTTTCGAATGTGCATTGGGAGCTTTAACCGTGTGCGGGCATTCTTGTTCTATACCAATACACGTTTACTATCATGAAAATGCAGTTACTTGCTGTATAACTCATACAGTTCAGACTATGATCGTCTTCCAGAGGTGACTATATTAAAACCAAAGAGTTATAGCTAACATTCATTTAACAATCCCTTGAAAACGAAATGCAGTTGTCAATGGTTTTAGCGCAGCTGGGGTGTCCTTGCCCCCCCCAGCAGCCAAATCAAACGCTCTGCACCGCATTGTGACGTTTTATTGATAATCATGCTAGAATGACCTTCGCATTCCATTCCAATCTTTCTCCCCGATGATGATATGTGTGTGCATTGACATTTCGAATGACGATTTGGGTGACAATATACAGCACAGGAGAAACCGACGTAATGGGCTGTATTCCTCAGCTTGCAGGGATGTGTGATGTCCTTGTGGAAAACTATCTACCTGGAAAGCTTGATCAGATGGGCCTTGGCTACGACGATGTACACAAAGCAGCCCCGAGACTGGTGTATTGCTCTATTTCAGGTACCTACCCCTGGCTCTGTGCTCATTCCTCTCCACCCAGCTTTCAAATTATTCCAGCATTATATTGAACCCACACCTTTCTGCAACTCCATTTCTGTGATCAACATGTATGAAATATTTAGCATCAGAAAACCGAATAAAGTCTCTGAATCGTTTTGATTGGAATTCTGTTTCCACACCCTGAATGTAATGTATGGAAAGGGAATTGACCCCAACTCTGGGTTTTAGCTAGTCAACGTGCGTGTGTATGGTGTGGGAGAGCTCTAGTTTATGGCTTGCAAATCCTTAATTAAGGAAATGTAATGACTGGGTGACAATTTCTACTCCATTATGTTGATGCCTCTAAAGAGTGTTTTTTTGTTTGTTTTGTTTTGTATGCTGTCAATCTTTACTATCCATGTTTTCAATTAATTTTGGGACCTTGTGAAAAGGCCCATTTCAGTTTACTGTCTGCATTATTCACTCGTAAAGCAAGTGAGGCTTCATGCGAAAATTGCTCCGTTCCCACACTATTCTGTAACTGATGGCGTATGTCCCCACGCTAGAGATTGATTTCGCGTGAGGTCAAGCTTTAAATCCTGGCATCTTGTCACACTCTGTTCAAAAGCCGACGTCACCGTCTCCTGTGCAGTGATGTCGTGTCACCTTGGCATACCCTTCTGTGTTGAAGTGGTATTGCTATATGTTATCATGGGCCTTTTGTGTCAAATCAGATCAAAGTAAATTCCTAAAGTTCTCATTGATGGTCACTAGAGGGAGCCTAACACCCTAGTAACCATGCATTCCCCTGGATTTCTAGTTTCTTCAAACACCACAGTGTCAAGATAAAGTGTCGAAATAAAGTGTCAACCGTTAGTTCATACCTCCTGTCTTAGTACCCAGATATGTCAGATGTGGTGAGTTGGTTTAAGATTTGCCATTTTATTCCCTGTGGTAAGGAAAGCAATGAATTGCAGATCGTTTTAATTTCCCCAAGTTTTGTTGGAAGGTGACTTATGTTGCCAAATTTCCAAGCCCACTTTCTTGTTAAATGCTGGAGACATTACCCACGAGGCCTTGGTAAATTGTGGATGGTAAACACTACAGTGAAATTGGAAAGATTTACAATGCTCATGTTGAAATGTTTAATTTAGCTGGATTTAGACAACTTCCTTTTGTGAATCTGTAACTAATGTGTTTTGATTAGGTTCATGTGGCCTTTGCCTCATAAACCATTTGAGTTTTTTGATGTCTCCAGATATTTATAGAATAGCTTTTTCAACCTTATTTATATCCATACACAGTTTTCAATTTCAATGTTGTTTTAAGTGTTCTGATCTTTAATTTGAGCAGACCTCCTAGCTCTTTTTTTCAGTATTAAGCCATTAAAGTTCCAGGATAAGACACTTTTAGGAAAATATACATTTTATCCACCTCTATTTTTGATTTCCCTTCTTAGCTTTATGCTGCAATCAAGTGAAAAGGAAACCATTTATGCCTGTGAAAAGGAAACCATTTATGCCTGTGACAGTGTAAAATACATTTTAGTTCACTTAATGAACGTGCTTGCTTTATGTGCAGTGAGCCTCTTGCAATGATGTCATCATTTGATTTATTTTTGCTTATTGGTTGATTGCCGTGGAGACATTTAGTGACCTCGTGGCAATTTTGAGTAGCCATATTTTATGATTAAAAAAAAAAAACTAAGCAATAACACATGGAGTATGATTGCTTATGTAATCTTTCAGATCCCAGTGATGGCGCATATCGGCAGCTCATGGAAACGACTTAAGACAGAGTGCCCACTTTGCAAAAGACTCGGCAGTTTTAGTGTCGGAAGTGGTTGAAATCTTCCAATATATTTAGCCTGCTGTTTCTAAAAAACGACAAACTGTAGCCTTGCATGTTAAGTCCTTGCCAGTAACTTCAATGGCATTGTCACCCAAAAAATATACACTGCTTAATAGAATATTGTGTATTTCTTTTTCTTAAAAGGGTTATGCAGACACACATAGTCAAGCTATGTTGTGACCTCTGTACAGGATGCTTTGCTCCTTACAAAACATGGCTTAAACACTTTGTGGCCACACGTCTGCCCAGTTTTTTTCCAATAATCTAATTCGAAGACAGTGAAATATGGTTTGATTTTTTAAATTATTATTTTTCTCCCCCTGGAGTGCTTATTTTGATTGGGCTGCAGTGGCTATAGCGTAGTACACGTAAACACTCTTGATTTTCTTCTGCAATGTCTGTTTTTTGGCCTCAATCAAACAAGACCAATATTCCTTTTCCCCGTTTTAGTTAGTTCGTGTTATGCAACATACTGTATGTTTTCAATATATTCTTTAAAAAACATCTATGTCTGCATAAGGTGGGACCTTGGAAGCTAAAAGTTACTTGCTATTATTGAATTAATTACGTCTTGAGCTGACACATCTTAGTCCCTGAAATCGGATAGTAGGCTGTTTATAGAAAAAAAATGATTTTGTTTTTATTGTACTATATAAAACTGTCAGAAATATAAGTATGACATATGGCTGGTTTCAGCTTACCGCTGTGCTTCAAATTATGTGCATTATACTGTAGTACAGTGGATGTCAGCGATACTACATGACCTAGTTTCATAAGAATCCCTGCTAAATGTCTGAAGCTCATGTGATTTCCATATTTCTGTGTCAGGCGGAGAGAAATGCTAGATAAAGTTTTACTCGTCTGTTCTGGGGGAATAGAAAAACATGCATTTCGTCTCTGTAGGAATTTATATTTATTTACCCCCCAGACTTCTTGAAGGTAGATTCCGCTATATGACGTCTCTACTGTATCTATCTTTTTAAAAATAATTTCATAATACATTTTAAAGGTATAAGACAAATAATCCGTCATGTCATGAACCCTCTGTTTGAAATAATATTTGTAAAGGATTCAAAGGGTGAAAATACTTTTTAATTCACATGAATAATTCATATCATTTTTTTTAATTTGATACTCAAGATTTTTATATAAAAAAATAATCATTTGTATCATGTATTTGAGCCTGTGCTGTGCCAATCCAGTAAGTCTTATACAAATATGGACTACAGCTCCCAAGCTTTCTGTAGATATAAGGGTTTACTAGTATATTCTTTATAGCTGTTCTATATGCACTATTTTTATGCTTCCCATTCTTAAGTTTTGTTTTCACTTCCTTTTATTTTCGGTTTTGTACACCAGCTTCAAACAGCTGAAAAAACTAAATTTCTGGTTATGGAAAATATATATTTCACAGCGGTTTTGATGGTACAATGATTATCTACACTTTACTTGCTTATTTTGTCACATAAACTGAAATTAGGTGAACTATTAGAAATTTTGGCAACCAGGAAATGGCAGAGTGATTTCTGCATAGTATACTTTATTAACCCATTACTTGTTAGTGTGCTTCTGGCTTAATCTATGAGCATGATCAGTTGGCTCTAGGATTCGAACTAGCGACCTTTTGGTTACTGGCCCAACGCTCTTAACCGTTAGGCTACCTGCCACGCTAATATTCATAGAATTAAGCAATAAGGCGTGAGGTGCATGATTTATTGTAAATATTTCATGGCCTAGGGGTGTTCTTAGGCATGAAGCCAAAGTCCTGCTATGGGAAGGTCATAAAGTGTGTGTGTGTGTTGGTTCCAAGGCTATGGACAAACTGGGCCGCTGTCCCAGCGACCAGGGTATGACTCAATCGCCTCTGCTGTCTCTGGCATGATGCACATCACCGGCCCTGAGGTGAGTATGTTTCTCTCCCCGATATATACACAGTGTACAAAACATTAGGAACACCTTCCTAATATTGAGTTGCACCCCTTTTTCCCCCTAGACACAGCCTCAATTTGTTTGGTCACTGACTCTACAAGGTGTCGAAAGCGTTCCACAGGAATGCTGGCCCATGCTGACTCCAATGCTTCCCACAGTTCTGTCATGTTGGCTGGATGTCCTTTGGGTGGTGGAGCCAATCTTGATACACGCGGTAAACTGTTGAGCATTAAAAACCCAGTAGCGTTGCCGCTCTTGTTGTTTTGCACATTCACCATCTGAATGGCACACATACACAATCCATGTATGAGTTGTTTCAAGGCTTCAAAATGATTCTTTAGTCTCCTCTTCATCTACACTGATTTAAAGTGGATTTAACAAGTGACATCAGTAATGCTGACCTGGTCAGTTTATGTCATGGAAAGAACAGATGTTCGTAATGTTTTGTATGCTCGCTGTACATTGTTTTCAACATACATATTTTACTTTTTACTTTGACATACGTGACTACATTGTTTATTTATAAAGTAATTATAACTTGCCGTGTCCTCACCTGGGATTTTAACTCACAACTCATCCATACGAAGATTTGTACATTCACTACTGTAAGTTGCTTTGGATGGAAGTCTGCTTAATGGTTTCTCAATATATACGTATATATTTTTTTACTTGTTCTGTTGCGCAGGATGGGGACCCAGTTAGGCCGGGCGTCGCAATGACTGACCTGGCCACAGGACTCTATGCCCACGGAGCCATCATGGCCGCCCTGCTGCAGTGTCACAGGACAGGAAGGGGCGTTCACATTGACTGCAACCTGCTTTCCACCCAGGTAACTCACGTTTACCACCAGTCTGGTTGAATCCAGTCTCTTAATAATATAATGCTCTTGAATGATATGGCAAAATATACCCAAAAGTAATAACTTGTAATGCTGCATAGTTTTAGAAAGGTCTGGAACTCACCTTTCTGGTAAAAATAGCTATAAGTTGCTGAGGTGCACTCACTTTTGAAGACTAGCTCAAGGACATAGTACAAATATGATAAAAATATGAAAAATCACATGATTTTTTCCCACTATTCAGTCAGTGGGGCAATAGAGCTTGAAATGATTGAAATGTTTTCTAAATATAGTAACAATCAAATTATAAATGACTTACTGTAATATTTCACATTTTGTATAACTGTAAAATAAATATGATCATATTTAGTGACAGTACAATATTGGCACTTTCATTTAACTTGACGACAGAGACTGTAATGCCAAACGTCTCCTGAGTGGCATTGAGACACCATTCAAATGTGTGCAGACTCGTTACAACTTAAGCTTTAAGCACAAAGAGATTTCAGCCATCTGTGACCAAGAGACGGATGATGTGCAAGTATTTCTACCTGCACATCATCATCTGCACATCTATCACTCCAGTGTTAATGCTAAATTGTAATTATTTCGCCACTATGGCCTATTTATTGCCTTACCTCCCTTATCCTACTACATTTGCACACACTGTATATATATTTTTCTCTTGTGTTATTGACTGTACATTTGTTTATTCTATGTGTAACTCTGTGTTGTTTTTTTTGTCACACTGCTTCGCTTTATCTTGGCCAGGCCACAGTTGTAAATTAGAACTTGTTCTCAACTAGCCGACCTGGTTATATAAAGGTGAAATAAAAATAAGAGAAAGTTATTTTGTCTAATTTGTTATACAGGTGTTTTTTTTATATATTTTTTTATCTGTTTGAATTATGCTCTGCTCCACTTTCCCACTGTCACGTCTAGTCAAGGTGGGTGGAATCGGGCGCAGAGAGCAACTAGTGAATAGTAGTTTATTCTCCGGTGAACAAAAATAAACATGGACAACCCAAAATACAAACAGGGTGAAAATATCCAAAACAGGATAACAGACAAACCAGAGAATAAATAAACACAAAAACACCAACAGACGAAACGAAATGACAAAAACAAACAATCCCGCACAAAACAAGGGCGGGACAACCTACATTATATACAGATACTAATTAACTAACACACATGTGAAAACAATCAGACAAAACCAACAGATAACCGAAAAGGGATCGGTAGTGGCTAATAGGACGGTGACGACGACCGCCGAGTACCGCCTGAACGGGCAGGAGAGCCAACCTCGGCGGAAGTCGTGACACCCACTTACAAACTCTGCCATTCAAAGCAGCCCTGCTTTAGGCTATCAAAGAACTGTCAATGAATAATCATATCAGTGTATGGAATACGTTAATTAATGGCTGCAGCAATCATTACATGGTTTGACAAGCTGCATTACAAAATTATTATTGGACAGAACAACAATTAAGTCGTTCAAATGAGATGACTTAGTATCTTTTATATATTATATATTCTATTTTTAACTAAGTTGTTCGAACAAGATACTAAGTTATTCAAATGAGAATTCCAAGAGTATATTTGTATTTATTTTTTGGCTTTTGATTTCAGGGCTTCTGTGAAAGGGATATTTGTTTCAATTCTACAAAATTATTTTTGTGTGTTTTCTTTTTGAGAGCTATAAATCTGCCTGAGAACATCCCAGCAAAATGAAATTACTTTTGTTACGTCTGCTACACTGTCCCATTTCATATGCACTATTGCAAGCACAGCTGTGAGTTTCGCAGGCATGATCCCTTGAAATAGCACATTTGAATCGTGACAACCAGCGCTTTTAAGGAACAACACAACAGTAGAGGTAGTATGCATGGAAATAATTAACTGTATTTAAAGTGCCTTCAGAAAATATTCACACCCCTTGACATTTTCCACATTTTGTGTTACAGCCTGAATTTAAAATGGTTTAAATTTAGATTTTTTTTGCATGGACTTACTCTGTGTGCAATAAGTGTTTTTAACATGATTTTTTAAATACTACCTCATCTCTGTACCTCTGTACACATATACAATAATCTTTAAGATTCTCAGTCGAGCAGTGAATTTCAAACACCGATTGAACCACAAAGACCAGGGAGGTTTTCCAATTCCTTGCAAATAAGGGAAGCTATTGGTACTACAAATATTGAGGCGTATTTCCTAACTCAGTTGCCGGAGAGGAAGGAAACCACTCAGGGATTTCACCATCAGGCCAATGGTGACTTTAAAACAGTTGCAGAGTGTAATGGCTGTGATAGGAGAAAACTGAGTATGGATCAACAACACTGTAGTTTCTCCACAATACTAACCTGATTGACAGAGTGTAAACAAGGAAGCCTGTACAGAATACAATCAATTCTAAACATCCAACAAGGCACTAAAGCAATACTGCAATCAATTTGGCAAAGTAATTTAACTTAAATCTCTTTGAAAATCTATGTCAAGACCGGAAAAATTGTTGTTTAGCAATGATCAATAACCAATTGGACGGCGTTTGAAGAATTTAAAACATAATATTGGGAAAATGTTGCACAATCCAGGTGTGGAAAGCTCTTAGACATACCCAAAGGTGATTCTAACATGTATTGACTCTGTGTTGAATACTTATCTCATTTTTATTTTTTATTTGACAGATAATACAGATAGTCTCTAAGGTGCAGCTAGGATTAGCTGTTCAGCAGTCTGATGGCCTGGTGGTAGAAGTTGTCTTGGAGCCTTTTGGTCCGAGACCCAATGCACCGATACAGTCCGTGGTTCGGAATACTGGAGTCCTTGTCGATCTTTTGGGCCTTCCTCGCCTGGTGTAGATATACTGGAAGCCAGACAGCTGCACCGCCCTCAACTGGAAGGCTCTACAGAGGGTGGTGCAGTTGCCGTACCAGGAAGTGATGCAGTCGGTCGAGATGATCTCGATTGTGCATCTGTAGAACTTGAATTTCTTCAGCTTCTGTTGCACCTTCTTCACCACAGAGAAGCATTTATCTTGGCACCACTCTGCCAGGGCCCTTCCTGTTGGCTGTCCCGACATTGTCGGCGATCAGGCCGACTACCTTCATGTCTGCAAACTTAATGATGGTGTTTGAGTCGTGCATGGCCACGCAGTCGTGGGTGTGCAGGGAGTAGGGTTGAATATTTTCCCTGTATGTTCCATCCGTAGAAGAAATCACTTTTCTCCCAGGTAACCCGGTATTTCTCCCCAAAACCAGAAGTGTCATTCAAAAGCATTATAAAGCATATAAATAGGCCTATGTCTGAATTAGTTTTGATCGAAAGTTCAAGCCTGATGCTACCTGAGCATGGTGAGCCATGCATTAAATAAAACATTTTAACACTACATTAAAGATATTTATTAATGAGCTCATGCCCCAAAAAAGCCCAAATGATTGTGTCGTTATCCAATACATACAGTGCCTTCGGAAAGTATTCAGACCTCTTGACTTTTTCCACATTTTGTTATGTTACATACAGTCTTATTATAAAATGGATTAAATAGTTATTTTTCCTCTTCAATCTACACACAATACCCCATAATGACAAAGCCAAAACAGGTTTTTAGACATTTTTGTGAATGTATTGAAAACGGAATAATCACAGTTTACATAAGTATTCAAGCCCTTTACTCAGTACTTTGTTAAAGCACCTTTGACAGTAATTACAGCCTCTAGTCTTCTTGGGTATGACGCTACAAGCTTGGCACACCTGTATTTGGGGAGTTTCTCCCATTCTTCTCTACAGACACTCTCAAGCTCTGTCAGGTTGGATGGGGAGCGTCACTGCACAGCTAATTTTCAGGTCTCTCCAGAGATGTTCGATTGGGTTCACGTCCGTGCTCTGGCTGTGCCACTCAAGGACATTCAGAGACTTGTCCCGAAGCCACTCTGTGTTATCTTCGCTGAGTGATTAGGGTCGTTGTCCTGTTGGAAGGTGAACCTTCACCCCAGTCTGTGGTCCTGAGTGCCATGGAGCAGATTTTCATCAAGGATCTCGCTGTACTTTGCTCCGTTCATCTTCCCTCAATCCTGACTAGTCTCCCAGTTCATACCGCTGTAAAACATCCCCACAGCATGATGCTGCCACCACCATACTTAACTGTAGGTATGGTGCCGAGTTTCCTCCAGGCGTGACGCTTGGCAGTCAGGCCAAAGAGTTCAATATTGGTTTCATCAGACAAGAGAATCTTGTTTCTCGTGGTCCGTGTCCTTTTAGGTGTCTTTTGGCAATCTCCAAGCGGCTGTTATGTGACTTTTTACAGAGGAGTTGCTTCTCTGGCTACTCTGCCATAAAGGCCTGATTTGGTGGAGTGCTGCAGACGGTTGTCCTTCTGGAAGGTTCTCCCATCTCCTCAGAGGAACTCTGGAGTTCTGTCAGAGTGACCTGGTTCTTGGTCACCTCCTTGACCAAGGCCCTTCTCCCCTGATTGCTCAGTTTGGCCGGGGGATGGAGACCACTGTGTTCTTGGGCACCTTCAATGTTGCAGAAAGTTTTGGTACCCTTCCCCAAATCTGTGCATTTACACAATCCTGTCTAGTTGATCTGCCGACAATTCCTTCGCCCTCATGGCTCTTTTGCTCTGACATGCACTGTCAACTGTGGGACCTTATACAGACAGGTGTGTGCCCTTCCAAATCATGTCCAATCAATTTCAATTTACCATAGGTGGAATCCAATCAAGTTGTAGAAACATCTCAAGGATGATCAATGGAAACAAAATGCGACTGAGCTCAATTTCAAGTCTCATATAAAAGGGTCTCAGTACTCAAGTATTTGTTTTTTATTTGTAATAAATTTGCAAACATTTCTTGACCTGTTTTCGCTTTTTACATTATGGGGTATCATTTGTAGAATGATGAATAAAAAAAAAAATCTATTTTAGAATAAGGCTGTAATGTTACAATGTGGGAAAAGTGTGTAGACAGCCGTGATACAAACTGATGTGAATTCTCTCGTGAGATAATGTGGTCAGCATTTGATCGTGATGTGTTCCAGGTCAGGAGAACAGAATGTCTTAAGGGTTTTTACAATACTACAATCACACCATGAGTTGTTGATTATGAAACATACCCCTCCTTTGCTCTTGGTGGAATGAATCCATTCCCGCTAAGCATATCATTTGAGCCACAAGACCAAAGAAGAAAGCGATACTTGGGAACATACATAAATCATCTCTGAATGACTGTGTAAGCAAATCTTTTTTTTGCTGTCTGACCATATGCTGTTTTATTTCATTGGATGTTTAAGAGATCAAATCAATTTGTCACATGCGCCGAATACAATAGGTGTAGACCTTACAGTGAAATGCTTACTTACAAGCCCTTAACCAACAATTCAGTTTTAAGAAAAATACCCCCAAAAATATTTTAAATAAAAGTAACATAATTAAAGAGCAGCAGTAAAATATCAATAGCGAGGCTAGATACAAGGGGTACTAGTACAGAGTCAATGTGCGTGGGCATAGAAGCCTCTTGGACTTGGCACTCTGGTACGGCTCTGGTACGGCTTGCCGTGCGGTAGCAGAGAGAACAGTCTATGACTAGGGTGACTGGAATCTTTGTCAATGTTTACGGCCTTCCTCTGACACCGCCTGGTATAGAGCCCCTGGATGTCAGGAAATTTTTATTTTTATTTGAATGAATGCTTACGAGCCTGCTGCTGCCTATCACCGCTCAGTCAGACTGCTCTATCAAATATCAAACTATAGACTTAATTATAACATAATAACACACAGAAATACGAGCCTTAGGTATTTAATATGTTAAAATCCAGAAACTATAAAATAAAACGTTTATTCTTTCAGTGAAATACGGAACCGTTCCGTATTTTATCTAACGGGTGGCATCCATAAGTCTAAATATTCCTGTTACATTGCACAACCTTCAATGTTATGTCATAATTACGTAAAATTCTGGCAAATTAGTTAGCAACGAGCCAGGTGGCCCAAAATGTTGCATATACCCTGACTCTGTTGCACAGAATGCAAGAGAAGTGACACAATTTTCCTTGTTAAATGAAATTCAAATCAAATCAAAGTTTATTTGTCACGTGCGCCGAATACAACAGGTATAAACCTTACAGTGAAATGCTTACTTACAGGCTCTAACCAATGGTGCAAAAATAAGTATGTGTGTGTGTGTGTGTGTGTGTGTGTGTGTGTGTGTGTGTGTGTGTGTGTGTGTGTGTGTGTGTGTGTGTGTGTGTGTGTGTGTGTGTGTGTGTGTGTGTGTGTGTGTAGGTAAGTAAAGAAATAAAACAACAGTAAAAAAATCATTTGAAAAAAGAGTATCAAGGCTATATACAGACACCTGTTAGTCAGGCTTATTGAGGTAGTATGTACATGTAGGTATCGTTAAAGTGACCATGCATATATTATGAACAGAGAGTAGCAGAAGCGTAAAAAGAGGGGTTGGCGGGTGGTGGGACACAATGCAGATAGCCCGGTTAGCCAATTTATGTAGTATGTACATGAATGTATAGTTAAAGTGACAATGCATATAAGATAAACAGAGAGTAGCAGCAGCGTAAAAGAGGGGTTGGGGGGGGGGGTCACACAATGCAAATAGTCCGGGTAACCATTTGGTTACCTCTTCAGGAGTCTTATGACTTGATGGTAAAAACTGTTGAGAAGCCTTTTTGTCCTAGACTTGGCACTCCGGTACCGCTTGCCATGCGGTAGTAGAGAGAACAGTCTATGACTGGGGTGGCTGGGGTCTTGAACAATTTTTAGGGCCTTCCTCTGACACCGCCTGGTGTAGAGGTCCTGGATGGCAGGCAACTTTGCCCCAGTGATGTACTGGGCCATTCGCACTTCCCTCTGAAGTGCCTTGCGGTCGGAGGCCGAGCAATTGCCGTACCAAGCAGTGATGCAACTGGTCAGGATGCTCTCGATGTTGCAGCTGTAGAACCTTTAAAGGATCTCAGGACCCATGCCAAATCATTTTAGTTTCCTGAGGGGGAAAGGCTTTGTCGTGCCCTCTTCACGACTGTCTTGGTGTGTTTGGACCAATCTAGTTTGTTGTTGATGTGGACACCAAGGAATTTGAAGCTCTCAACCTGCTCCAATACAGCCCCGTCGATGAGAATGGGGACGTGCTCGGCGCTCCTTTTCCTGTTGACCACAATCATCTCCTTGGTCTTGGTTACGTTGAGGGATTGGTTGTTATTCTGGCACGACCCGGCCAGGTCTCTGACCTCCTCCCTATAGGCTGTCTCATCGTTGTCGGTGATCAGGCCTACCACTGTTGTGTCGTCAGCAAACTTAATGATGGTGCCTGGCCATGCAGTCGTGGGTGAACAGGGAGTACAGGAGGGGACTGAGCAAGCACCCCTGGGGAGCTCCAGTGTTGAGGATCAGCGTGGCAGATGTGTTGCTGCCTACCCTCACCACCTGGGGGCGGCCCGTCAGGAAGTCCAGGATCCAGTTGCAGAGGGAGGTGTTTAGTCCCAGGATCCTTAGCTTGGTGATGAGCTTTGAGGGTACTATGGTGTTGAATACTGAGCTGTAGTCAATGAACAGCATTCTCACATAGGCGTTCCTTTTGTCCAGGCGGGAAAGGGCAGTGTGGAGTGCAATAGAGATTGCATCATCTGTGGATCTGTTTGGGCGGTATGCAAATTGGAGTGGGTCTAGGGTTTCTGGGATAATGGTGTTGATGTGAGCCATTACCACCCTTTCAAAGCACTTTATGGCTAAGGACGTGAGTGCTACAGGTCTGTAGTCATTTAGGCAGGTTGCCTTTGTGTTCTTGGGCACAGGGGCTATGGTGGTCTGCTTGAAGCATGTTTTGTAGTAAATAAATTCATAATATTTTGTGAATATTTTTATACAAAATACATGGCATGTTTCTCCCCACAGGGAGAAGCAACATTAAGCAACATTAAGCTGCTCTTAAGCAGCTACACGGTAAGATTTGGCCATGCACAACCTTTGTTCCACCGAATTGTTAGTGCCCACAATCTTTTTGGTCCTATAGTTTCTGAGCAAAACTTTGGTTTTGCTGTTAGGATGACTGTCCATTAGACCCAGTCGCCACAATGCCTGAGATCTGAAAACACTCAGCATACACTAGACCTGATTCAGTGACTATCAATAAGAGATTCTTTCTCCTGTTGAGAGCGGAGACCAGACCATTCCGGCGCCAAGAACGTAATTCCATTTAAATCAATGGAGTGTGAAGAACGTCCGCGTTTACATGTCGGCCCGGCACTTGTCTCTCCTGACAGCATGTTGCCGTGATCTCTCAGACGGGACGAGTTCAAAGCTGGATCATGTTAGGCTCCTTGGCTGCGTATTCATCTGAGGGATGACACTGTTGCTTTAGGAGAATGGTTTATGTCGTGCTCACGTTTCTCTCACATCGTAACATGGGACCCATGTGACAATTAAGCTCCACTCGGGTACATTGATAAGGCATGCAGAGTAATCGGTCTAAGAAGCAGGCCTTGTTTAAATAGAACTTGGTGCTTTTTAAAATTTCACAAGATGGATCGATTTAATGTAGGCTTAACTGACAGGCAATCAGTGAACTAATTATTCAACTGTCTTGACATTGCTGCAGCGTATCGGTAGATATTCGTTTTGTAGCAGTCTTTACACATTTTGATGGCTATGGTTGCTGTACCCTGGAGGCCCCACTGAAGTTAAGGATCCCAATCCTTCGAATGCGAGCGGTTTCACTTGCACTACTAGGCAAAGAGGACATTTGAGATTTACTGAAGCTTTTACAAATAAATGTCCTCCTGGAACAGTATGAGAGCACATCGTATCATCTTTGTGAAAAATATCTCTATTTTCTTCCCACCAACGCCTGAAACACTCCAGTGTAACCTTTTCTATTGTTTTATCGTGGCAGGTCGAGGGAAAAGTAAAGCTCAACAAATATTTGCGAGGCTGTTTTCTGCAGATTGCAGTTGGATTGAACCAAAATACACAAATTTAAGGGGTTCTTAGGGAACTAACCCCAATTCACCTCTTTCTCACAGCAGATCTAATGTCCTTGTTCTGTGCCATACATCACTTGGCCAGGGACTGTTAAGTCATACAATGCATTCAAAGTATTCACACCCTTTAACCTTTTCTACATTTTGTTGTGTTACAGACTGGAATGGATAAAAAACAGATTAAATTGATATTTTGTCATTGGCCTACATACAATACCCCATAATGTCAAATTATTACAAATGAATTAAAAATGAAATTCTGAAATGTCTTGAGTCAAGTATTCAACCCCTTTGTTATGGCAAGCCTAAATAAGTTCAGCTGTAAACATTTGCTTTTTAACAAGTCGCATAATGAGTTGCATGGACTCAATCTCTGTTCAATAATAATGTTTAACATTATTTTAGATTGACTACTTCATCTCTGTACCGCACACATACGATTAACCTAAAGGTCCCTCAGTCAAGCAGTGAATTTCAAACACAGATTCAACCATAAAGACCAGGGAGGTTTTCCAATGGGTAAAAATAAAAAGACATTAAATATCCCTTCGAGCATGGTGAAGTTATTAATTACACTTTGGATGCTGTATCAATACACCCAGTCACTACAAAGGTACAGGCCACCTTCCTAACTCAGTTGCCAGAGAGGAAGGAAACCGCTCATGGATTTTGCCATGAGACAGGTTAGAGTTAAATGGCTGTGATAAAACTGAGGATGGATCAACATTGTAGTTACTCCACAATACTAACCTAAATGACAGATTGAAAAGGAAGCCTGTACATAATAAAAATATTCCAAAACATGCATCCTGTTTTGAAACAAGGCACTAAAGTAAAACTGCAAACAACGTGGCAAAGAAATTGACTTTGAGGCCTGAATACAAAGCGTTATGTTTGGCGAAAACACAACACTCTGAGTACCACTCTTAATATTTTCTAGCATGGTGGTGGCTGCATCATGTTATGGGTATTTTTTTAACCTTTATTTATGCTTGTCATTGGCAAGCACGAGGGAGGTTTTTTTTGGCGTGAAAAGAAACGGAATAGAGCTAAGCACAGGCAAAATCGTAGAGGAAAACCTTGTCTGCTTTCCAATAGACACTGGGAGACATTCACCTTTCAGCAGGACAGTAACCTAAAAAAAAATGCCAAATCTAGACTGGATTTGCTTAGCAAGACGACATTGAATGTTCCTGAGTGGCTTAGTTACAGTTTTGACATAAATTGGCTTGAAAATCTATGGCAATACTTTAAAATGGCTGTCTACAACAACTTGACAGAGCTTGAAGAATTATTTAAAATAATAATTTGCAAATATTGTACAATCCAGATGTGTACAGCTCTTAGAGACTTACCCAGAAAGACTCACAGCTGTAATCACTGCCACATTTGATTCTAACATGTATTGACTCAGGGGTGTGATTTACTTATGTAAATGAGATATTTCTGTATTTCATTTTCAATAGATTTGCAAAAAATATATAAAAACATTCTTTCACTTTGTCATTATGGGGTATTGTGTGTCGATGGGGGAGAAAAAGTATACATTTAATCCATTTGAATTCAGGCTGTAACAACAATATGGAAGAGGTGAAGGGGTGTGAATACTTTCTGAAGGCCCTGTACATCTCTACATTAACGGTAGGTTTTCCACGTAATACACTTCTGAGGTACAAGATAAGGAGGTACATATACATCAAATGCAGGTTTCAGATTAAGTTCATATATGTGCGCTAGGGAGTGCAGCTTTCACGCAATCAGATGTCATAGAATCATAAATTGGCTATCTACCCACAGTATAAAAACTGCAGTATGCCTCATCTGCATAACAGGTGATTAAAATGGATGGTAATTGTTTTATAAATAGTTTTTAGCTTTTACAAATAAATAAAAAGGGGCTATTATTTAAAAAATATTTAGTTTTGAACTATTACATTTCAACAGTGTACATTTCAATTTTCAAAACTTCATTTAGATTTAAACAATTTGTTCCTGCTGAATTTTTGGGGGATTTTGACTCTGATTGTTGATTCCCGCAATTTGGATTTAGTTCAATAGGGGCTTTGATTATTTCCAGGAATCTATGTTAGAAAGTTGACTTGTATTGCCCATTCTCGCTTGTGAGCCTTCATATTGTATCAGACCATGTTGCAGAAATAACCATTCAGACTCTGTGTCCTTGGATAATACAAATTCCCACAAAGGATGTGGTTTTGGGAGGTAGCTCCAATAATACAATTGTTTGTAATCCCTATGTTTTGGGTCAGGGAATTCTTCCTTGGAAGTTTTTATCCACCCTTCATACATTTCTAAATGTATGGTGTTGTGTGTGGATTGTGGTCGATGCATAAAGTCACATCTGAGGCTTTTAGGTCAGGGTTGCTGTGGTCGACCCCTGGGTTGCCAGAGATAAATATATGACCCATCCCCTCCATGTCCAATTGTGCATTCCTACTGATGTCTTGTGGCCACAGTAATCTAACCTCTGAGCAATTTGATGGTGGCTGGACACAAACGAGCATAAAGGGATGGCCAATCCAGATGACCTTTTATTCCCAATCCATTGGCTAAAAGGGTTGCGAGATGCATAATTATCAAACATATTTTTAAAACCTTTATTTTAAAATCATTTTTTGCAACATTTCCACCTGCATGTAGCGCCAACTGTCAATTACATACCAGTAGTAGCAAAGGATTGGAAATCCACGAGGGAACGTTTTAGAACGCAGCGTGATACTGCAAATTACCTTTTTTCCCCCCCCGTGACTAATCGGTCCAACTGTTGTTTTGTGTACAACTTTGTATATTATGATAGGTTCCCATACAGCAATTGTATTTGCTAACCTTTTTGGATTATTATATGAAGGTTAGAAGCAGTACTAAGACATTTCAGGTTGTTCTAAGCAGTGTTTAAAAAAATAAAATGACATTTAAGTTATGGCTAAAATATTACTTATTGCTCCTTTTAATATATATGCATTATATAACTTTTGCATTTATATATAGTGTATTTCCAAATTTAAATGAGACACTTCTGCAATTGGCTATCAGAGTTCGGTGTATATTAAACCAGCGGGTTAAATTTGCCATATAACATATTATAATTATGTGATTTTCTGGTTGTTAACTGATTTTGTGGTTGAGAAGAAGACGTTTTCCTAAAAATACAAACAAATATTATGCAACCATTGTTCAACCTGAGCATGACGTCATTGCAACCAGTTTACCACTGTTTGTCACAATATCAAGTGGTTCTTTAAAAATCAGAAACAAATCCTTTTGAAATAACATCTGTTAATACTCTGAGGTTAATGTAAGGATGAGCCTTTTACAATCGTGGTTTGGAATAAAGACACGCACATTAAATGTGTAACCATGATTGCAGGATTGGCTTTTTGAGTGCAAACAGTTCTCATGATATGGAGATGTCAGTGCCAAGGCAATGCAGCCTTGAATCTGCTCACAATAGGGATATTTAATTCTAAGAAACATTTGAACACACATCTGAGTATATTCTTAAGGTTACAGAATCGAGACTTTATTTGATATTGTTCTCCAACCATGTTTTGATTTCTATGGATGGATGCATCAAATAATCCAACTCTATGATTTAAGTCGGAACATGTCATGCAGGATGCTGAACTATGTGGATGCAATGTGAGCAGAGGGACAGTTGGCTCTGGAAGAGCTCTTGTGCGATATCCCTGACAGGCCTAAGTGGCTGGGAGAGTGACTGCTGTTCTGGGACCACATTTCTGTTTCAGCCAGTAAGGGTGAACTCTTTATGGCTTACACTTTGTGGGACAATTACAGGACTTGAACCACACCAGCGGATAGTGGAATCGGACCACAATTGGGACCAGTGGAGGACTAAGACTGACCTATCAGAATGGAGTGCAGGCACAGGGAGGGACACAAGCTCAGCTTTTTAAAGGCTTGTTTCTATTTGTCCTCATTGCCTCGACTTCAGTAATTGACTCCCTTGTAGACCATTTTTAAAATTTGGTATCGTCATCATGGCCGCCTTGTGGTTTCTGTCAGGGAAATTCATACCCTTCCAATCTAAATTAGGATAGCTCCTGGCAGGCAAGTAGCTCAAATAAATACGAGTTAGAATGAATAGCTTAGAGAAGTCGAAAATTAACAGAGCTGAAGTCATGGCTGTCTGAAAAGCGTACAGTAATTTATTCTTCTGCCAAAAAGCAACAGTGTGGAGCAAATGATAGGCATTGGAATTGCTACTTGGTTCTTGTCCTGTGGAGTAGTCTTGCGGTTCTTGGCATGAATGACCACCCCCCATCCGAATGAAGTCCCGACACAAGACACAGTATAAAGAATGACTTGAGACATTTGGATTGAATTGTATGTAATCCAATGCTAATCCAATGCTATTCATATGGCATCCACTATTGTCATAATCAATCTTGCTATTATTACCAATTTACACAGATGTTTACACACTTTCAGGTGTGATTGCTTAACTTTGTTGAGAGTCCGTTAAAGAACAAACTATAGAAGTCAAGAAGTTGACCAGTGTTATTTAAACACGAAGAGAGACTGTATGTTCCAAAATTGTGCAAACAGTGGACAATTACCTGAATGTAGAAGCTGTTGGAGATGGATAGGCCCGACTCATGGCTGTGTGCCAGGCCAGGCTTGCTGTGGAAGTTGGAATGGGGCTTAGAGGAAGAATGCAGATGCTGTGTGGAGACCCTCCATCCCATTTCTGATATTAAATCATCACTACAGGGCTTTGATCTTGGCAAACTCGCCGAATGTTCCTTTAAACATTTGCGTCAACAGCTTCTAAAAGCATCAGTGTTTACATAGCTAAATATTGTCTCAGCTGCAGAGCCTCTCAAATGAGGTTTCATCTGGGCATTGTCAACTCACCCCGGGAGTCTGCCATTGACACAACAGGAGATACTGAAATGCTACTCTTAGTGCTTAAAACCTTCAAAATGTCTAATATATATCAGCTGACAATAGACAGTTGCTATTTAGTGAATGATAAATCGAAAAGGAAAAGTAGAGGAAGCATGTTGCAAGACGTGGTAGAGCTGTTGCTTGTTTTCACAACAAAGTGCTGTGAAGGTTTGAGTTAACTGGACTCACTAAGCAGCGGGATATAATGAGCTTGCTGACAGGTCATAGATTTCAAGCTCGGCTCTCACTGTGCCCTTCTCTTGCTCTCTCTCTCTCTCTCTTGCTCTCTCTCTCAGGTGGCTTGTCTCACACACATTGCTGCAAATTACCTCAATGCTGGGAAGGAAGCCAGGAGATGGGGAACAGCCCATGAGAGCATCGTTCCATATCAGGTGCAGTGCAACTAGCGTGCTTTCCACTTTACCAGGTTTCCTTAATTTATACCCTTCAGTCTGATACAGTAGCATTACCTGTGTCTTTGAGACCGGTGGCTTGATCGGTTGCAAAGGTTTCCAATATGCATAGAAAATGGATATGCATGGCCTCGTGACACAATGGTAAAATGTCAACACAACTGGATACACCCGTCATTTTTGACAGGTTATAATTGATACGGCAGCGCTACAGTACCAAGCAAAAGAGTGTTGAAACGATTGCTAACTGACTGTAAACAATTTTAGCTAGCTAGCTAAGCATCTTAGCTAATTGTGAGGCTAAACAATTCACTTATTTAGCATTAATTTGCCACTGCAAATGTCAGTGCTATCTAGCGCGACGGTGTCTCCTAAACGTACATTTTTTAACGTTCTATGAGGTCTCCACTTTCCAAGCACATTAGATACTGGAGGACCGGTCTTGGTCTCAGGCCAAAATGTTAACATCTAATGTTCAGAGGTAAAATCAGGTGTGCAGAATACTTTTTTCACATTTCTACAATTTTAAATTATTTGATACCTACCGTAGAAGAACGTTTTAATTGCATAATTGTTGAATTTGATAACCCCTCAGTAAAAATTGCTCAGTAGTTTGGCTGGGAGAAAGTGCTTATGAGGAGATTTGAAGAAAGAGCTCACCAGCCTTCCAAACGGGACACAACAAACTATTTAGTGTGATTTACAGTAGATTCTGTTATTGAAGTAGATCATGTGGTTAGGAACTCAACTGAAGTTTATGATGTGTCATGCCACTAAACCAGACTGCCCCCAAGCTGGTTTCAACTGTCACTCTCAGTTGGATTCTAATCACCATTACTTTTCAGTAAAGCAGAGGGCCCTTCTCAATCCACGTTTTCGTTATTGTGCACTGCAATTAATATCCGTTTTGGATTTGTTTGAAAGCAATGTTAACTATGGCAATGTGGCTCAAGTAGTTCAACAACCTCACACTTTGAACATTGTACTAACTTATGTTTCTCCTTCCACTTAAGCTGATTCATTCTTCACCACTTAGTGCATTCATTAATCTGTTCCTGTTTGGACCCTGTTCATGCGACCATCATTCATACCAAATTAAATGTATTGGTCACATACACGTGTTTAGCAGATGTTATTGCCTGTGTAGTGAAATGCTTGTGTTTCTACCTCCAACAATGCAGTAATATCTAACAATTTAACAACAATACACACAAGTCTAAAGTAAAGGAATGGAATTAAGAATATATACAGTTGAAGTCAGAAGTTTACATACACTAAATTGACTGTGCCTTGGAAAATTCCAGAAAATTATGCCATGGCTTTAGAAGCTTCTGATGGGTTAATTGGCATTATGTAAGTCAATTGGAGGTGTACCTGTGTATGTATTTCATGGCCTACCTTCAAACTCAGTGCCTCTTTGCTTGACATCATGGGAAAATCAAAAGAAATCAGCCAAGACCTCAGAAATGTTATTTTAGAACTCCACAAGTCTGGTTCATCCTTGGGAATAATGTCCAAACTCCTGAAGGTACCACGTTCATCTGTACAAAGAATAGTACGCAAGCATAAACACCACGGGACCACGCAGCTGTCATACCGCTCAGGAAGGAGACGCCTTCTGTCTCCTAGAGATGAACGTCCTTTGGTGCAAAAATTGCAAATCAATCCCAGAACAACAGCAAAGGACCTTGTGAAGATGCTGGAGGAAAACGGGTACAAAAGTATCTATATCCACAGTAAAATGAGTCTTATATCAACATAACCTGAAAGGTCGCTCAGCAAGGAAGAAGCACCTGCTCCAAAACTGCCATACAAAGCCAGACTACGGTTTGCAACTGCACATTGCGACAAAGATCGTAATTTTTTGAGAAATGTCCTCTGGTCTGACGAAACAAAAATAGAACTGTTTTGCCATAATGACCATCGTTATGTTTGGAGGAAAAAGGGGGATGCTTGCAAGCCGAAGAACACCATCACAACCGTGAAGCACGGGGGTGGCAGCATCATGTTGTCGGGGTGCTTTGCTGCAGGAAGGACTGGTGCACTTCACAAAATAGATGGCATCATGAGGCTGGAAAATTATGTGGATATATTGAAGCAACGTCTCAAAACATCAGTCAGGAAGTTAAATGGTTAAATTGGTCGCAAATGGTTATTCCAAATGGACAATAACCACAAGCATACTTCCAAAGTTGTGGCAAAATGGCTTAAGGACAACAAAGTCAAGGTATTGGAGTTGCCATCATAAAGCCCTGACCTCAATCCCATAGAAAATGTGTGGGCAGAACTGAAAAAGAGTGTGAGAGAAAGGAGGCCTACAAACCTGACTCAGTTACACCAGCTCTGTCAGGAGGAATGGGCCAGAACTTATTGTGGGAATTTACCCGAAACGTTTGACCCAAGTTAAACAATTTAAAGGCAATGCCAAATACTAATTGAGGTATGTAAACTTCTGACAACCTGGGAATGTGATGAAAGACATAAAAGCTGAAATAAATAATTCTCTCTGCTATTATTCTGACATTTCACATTCTTAAAATAAAGTGGTGATCCTAACTGACCTAAAACAAGGATTTTTTTTACTAGGATTAAATGTCAGGAATTGTGAAAAACTGAATTTAAATGTATGTAAACCTCTGACTTCAACTGTAAATATTTGTTTGAGCATTGTCATAGACTAAGATACAGTATATACATATGAGATGTGTAATGCAAAATATGTAAACATTATTAAAGTGGCTAGTGTTCCATTATTTAAGTGGCCAGTGATTTCAATCCATGTATATAGGGCAGCAGCCTCGAATGTGCTAGTGATGGCTATTTAACAGTTTGATGGCCTTGAGATAGAAGCTGTTTTTCAGTCTCTCGGTCCCAGCTTTGATGCACCTGTACTGACCTGGCCTTCTGGATGATAGCTGGGTGAACAGGCAGTGGCTCGGGTGGTTGTTGCCCTTGATTATCTTTTTGGCCTTCTTGTGACTTCAGGTGCTGTAGGTGACCTGGAGGGCAGGTAGTTTCCCCATGTGATGCGTTGGGAAGACCGCACCACCCTCTGGAGAGCCCTGCGGTTGCGGGCGGTGCAGTTGCCGTACCAGGCGGTGATACAGCCCGACAGGATGCTCTCAATTGTGCATCTGTAGAAGTTTGAGGGTTTTAGGTGACAAGCCAAAATTCTTCAGCCTCCTGAGGTTGAAGAGGCGCTGTTGCGCCTTCTTCACCACTCTGTCTGTGTGGGTGAACCATTTCAGTTTGGCAGTGATGTGTACGCCAAGGAACTTGAATCTTTCCACCTTCTCCACTGCGGTCCTGTCTATGTACACTACTACAAAAAATAAAGGGAACACTTAAACAACACAATGTAACTCCAAGTCAATCACACTTCTGTGAAATCAAACTGTCCACTTAGGCAGCAACACTGATTGACAATAAATTTCACATGCTGTTGTGCAAATGGAATAGACAACAGGTGGAAATTATAGTCAATTAGCAAGACACCCCCAATAATGGAGTGGTTCTACAGGTGGGGACCACAGACCACTTCTCAGTTCCTATGCTTCCTGGCTGATGTTTTGGTCACTTTTGAATGCTGGCGGTGCTTTCACTCTAGTGGTAGCATGAGACGGAGTCTACAACCCACACAATTGGCTCAGGTAGTGCAGCTCATCCAGGATGGCACATCAATGCGAGCTGTGGCAAGAAGGTTTGCTGTGTCTGTCAGCGTAGTGTCCAGAGCATGGAGGCGCTACCAGGAGACCGGCCAGTACATCAGTAGATGTGAAGGAGGCCGTAGGAGGGCAACAACCCAGCAGCCGGACCGCTACCCCCGCCTTTGTGCAAGGAGGAGCAGGAGGAGCACTGCCAGAGCCCTGCAAAATGACCTCCAGCAGGCCACAAATGTGCATGTGTCTGCTCAAACGGTCAGAAACAGACTCCATGAGGGTGGTATGAGGGCCCGACGTCCACAGGTGGGGGTTGTGCTTACAGCCCAACACCATGCAGGACGTTTTTAATTTGCCAGAGAACACCAAGATTGGCAAATTCGCCACTGGCATCCTGTGCTCTTCACAGATGAAAGCAGGTTCACACTGAGCACGTGACAGACGTGACAGTCTGGTGACGCCGTGGAGAACGTTCTGCTGCCTGCAACATCCTCCAGCATGACCGGTTTGGCGGTGGGTCAGTCATGGTGTGGGGTGGCATTTCTTTGGGTGGCCGCACAGCCCTCCATGTGCTCGCCTGACGTAACCTGACTGCCATTAGGTACCGAGATGAGATCCTCAGACCCCTTGTGAGATCATATGCTGGTGCGGTTGGCCCTGGGTTCCTCCTAATGCAAGACAATGCTAGACCAAGAGGAAGGCATTGATGCTATGGACTGGCCCGCCCGTTCCCCAGACCTGAATCCAATTGAGCACATCTGGGACATCATGTCTCGCTCCATCCACCAATGCCACATTGCACCACAGACTATCCAGGAGTTGACTGATGCTTTAGTCCAGGTCTGGGAGGAGATCCCTCAGGAGACCATCCGCCACCTCATCAGGAGCATTCCCAGGCGTTGTAGGGAGGTCATACAGGCATGCTGAGGCCACACACACTACTGAGCCTAATTTTGACTTGTTTTAAGGACATTACATCAAAGTTGGATCAGCCTGTAGTGTGGTTTTCCACTTAAATTTTGAGTATGACCTCCAGCTGGTCTGCGCATGCTCTGAGGACATTGCTAGGGATGTCGTATGGGCTGGCAGCCTTACGAGGGTTTACATGCTTAAATGACTGGCTCACGTCGGCCACGGAGAAGAAGGCCGCGTTGGTGGCAATGTGTGTTAAGCTTGTCCGGAAGCAAGACGTCAGTGTCCACGACGTGGCTGGTTTTCCCTTTATAGTCCGTGATTGACCCTACCATATTTTGGGGTTTGTTTTCTTTCAAATACTGACATAGCAACCTCATATGGGAGTAATTGTATTTACCTCCCCAGGTTGTTCTTAACAGTGCATTTTGTCATATTTATACATTCCAATATTTGTCACATCTATTGTGCTAAACATTCCATGCACTTACTTAAACGTTAATATGAAGTTGCAAACGCTTGGCCTTGTAGGCTCAGCAGTAGTTTTAAAGTCTGTTGGCAGCATGTGCTGGTTTGCTAACCCACTGAATGCAAAGTTACGTGCCAAGCAGTGATGAATTGGGTCCCATTTTACAGTCTTTGGTATGACTTGGCCAGGGATCAAACTCCCAACCTTCTGATCTCATGACAGACACTAACCACAATGCCACTGAGTTGGTACTGATAAAGGCCCACTCATTAATTTGAGAAACAACAAAATGGCAGACTCGGCACTTGATTAGTATTAGTACACTATTAGGTCTACCTCCTACTATCACTTGTTTTGATGTTGGATTCTCATACAAAACTACACCTGAAAGAAGAAACTTCACCACCCTATTTTGATATTGGCCTTATTTATTTTCTATTCATATTTCACCTTTATTTTAGCAGGGGAATGCCCATTGAGACAAAAGTCGCGCCTGGTCTTTTTGTCTCACTAAATCAAGATGCGTTATTTGTTTTGTTGCACTAGAAAACAGCCCCTCCACCTCTTGAGTCCATTGGAAATGCATTTGAATGGGTTCAAGAGGGAGCTTGGCCTTGGTTCAGGTTGCTTGCAGTGGAAGCTTGAGTGAGCTCTCATACTGCTCTAGTAAACCAATCAGAGACTACCGTCGGATAGATAAAGGAGGTAGATGCGTCATGTAAAAAACAATTGAAGATTGAGGATAGATTTCAATCACAAAATATTAGTGTGAATTACTTTTGTCCTTGCGTTATTTTTGTGGGAAAAAAATGCCATTTTGCTTGAGGTGTAGTTTTTCCCCTGATTTCCTGTACTTAGCCGTTATTGTACTTAAAATGTCGATTACATTTAGAATGGGGGCAATAAAGAGGTGTTTTGTTCCTCATCCAAATCAATGTTGTCATTTTTATTATACATTGAGCTGAGCGGCGTATTTATATTATTCTGTCCCATCTGCTTTTTGAGCTATCTGGGTTACACTGTGTGTTGGTAAGTGGTAGAGTGTCCCTGTCAAAAGTTTGGACACACCTACTCATTCAAGGGTTTTTCTTTATTTTTGATCTTTTCTACATTGTAGAATAGTAGTGAAGACATAAAAAATGTGAAATAAGACATTTGGAATCATGTAGTAACCAAACAATTATATTTTATATTTGAGATTCTTCAAAGTAGCCACCCTTTGCCTTGATGACAGCTTTGCACACTCTTAGCATTCTCTCAACCAGCGTCACCTGGAATCCAACAGTCTTGAAGGAGTTCCCACATATGCTGAGCACTTGTTGGCTGCGTTTCCTTCACTCTGCGGTCCAACTTATCCCAAACCATCTCAATTGGGTTGAGGTCAGGTGATTGTGGAGGTCAGGTGATTGTGGAGGCCAGGTCACCTGATGCAACACTCTCATCACTCTCCTTCAAATAGCCAATACACAGCCCGGAGGTGTGTTGGGTCATTGTCCTGTTGAAAAACAAATGATAGTCCCACTAAGAGCAAACCAGATGGGATGGCGTATTGCTGTGGTAGCTGTGCTGGTTATGTATGCCTTGAATTCTAAAGAAATCACAGACATTGTCACCAGCAAAGCACCCCCACACCATCACATCTCCTCCATGCTTCACAGTGGGAACCACACATGTAGGGATCATCTGTTCACCTTACTCTGTGTCTCACGAAGACACGGCGGTTTGAATAAAAAATCTCAAATTTGGAATCATCAGACAAAAGGACAGATTTCACCTGGTCTAATGTCAACTGCTCGTGTTTCCTTACCCAAGCAAGTCTCTTTTTCTTATTGGTGTCCGTTAGTAGTGGGTTCTTTGCAGCAATTCAACCATGAAGGCCTGATTTCATGCAGCCTCATCTGAACAGTTGATGTTGAGATGTGTCTGTTACTTAAACTCTGAAGCATTTTTTTTAGCTTCAATGTCCGAGGCTGGTAACTCAAATGAACGTATCCTTTGCAACAGAGGTAACTCTGGATCTTACTTTCCTGTGGCGGTCCTCATGAGAGCCAGTTTCATCATAGCGCTTGATGGTTTTTGCGACTGCACTTGAAGAAACGTTCAAAGTTCTTGAAATGTTTCCGGATTGACTGACCTTCATGTCTTAAAGGAATGATGGACTGTCATTTCTCTTTGCTTATTTGAGCTGTTCTTGCTAAAATATGGACTTGGTATTTTACCAAATAGGTCTATCTTCTGTATACCACCCCAACCTGTCACAATACAACTGATTGTCTCAAACGCATTAAGAAGGAATGAAATTCAACAAATGAACTTTTAACAAGGCACACCTGTTAATTGACATGCATTCCAGGTGACTACCTCATGAAGCTGGTTGAGAGAATGCCGAGAGAATGCCAAAAGTGTGCAAAGCTGTCATCAAGGCAAAGGGTGGCTACTTTGAAGAATCTCAAATATATTTTGATTTGTTTAATAGCTTTTTGGTTACTCCATGATTACATATGTGTTATTTCATAGTTTTGATGTCTTCACTATTATTTTACAATGTAGAAAATAGTAAAAATAAAATAAAAACCAAACGTTTGACTGGTATTGCATAATGTTTTTATAATGACTCATATGTTGGAGATGCGTCAATGGATTCATATAAATGTCATCCAGCCAGGCCAGTTCAGCTTTGATTTCTGTTTCTTTTGGTTTCCTTTTTGCTGTTGTGATTACTCTTGGGGAGATTGACTTCAGATAGATGGATGGAGAATTGGTCCAAACCTTGCCACTTGTCTGGTAAATTTTTCTGGATTTTGAGCCTTTAGTGGTAATACATATATTCCGGCACTATAGGTCAAGTCTTGCCCAAACACAGCAAATAACCGATGTCTCTTTTTGAAACATATCTCATGTGTTTGACTGTGTCCATTTATGAGAGCAAAGCAATATTGTCAAGTACTGTAGGAAGAATGATATTTTATCCATGTATTTTCAGACTAAACTGATTCATAAACCCACGTAGGCATGCAAAATGTGCTAAAATGACATAATTGCGGTGCGTTTTATGTAGTTGTGGTCAGGTGGGGTCTTTCCCCTGATGTCTTAATCTTGTCATGAAAAATACATCTTTATCTGCTTGTAACAGACCTGTTGGTTGTAATATGCTTATATGAGGTCTTCTCAACTAGAACACCCATTTACAAACCGAAAAGGACGTTGTGCCAAATTAAGTCAGCCGTGTATTTTATTATGGCACAAGAGGGATCATGCGGTTTGTTTTAATTCTGGTATTGGAGTTTGTTTAAGTGCCTGGGCCTACAAAATAAGGCATATCTGTGGACGGAAAGATTTTTGGTTTATCAGAAAATTAATCATGTGGGTTTTCCCATCTGACATTTACATGTAATTCGATAGCTGTGTTTTACTCGCCGCAAGTAGGCCTACTGTGGGAATGGCCATAATTTATATTTTTCCTATAACTGTTTGGTCTCTGTATTGGGATAGAATAATAAAATAGGGAAATATATATATCAATGTGGTGTGTTAGTGTGTGGGAATATGCATGACTGTTGTGATTCTGTATGTTTAAATGAGTAAATGTTATGGATTTGTTTCCGTGTACATATTTTCAAATGCTTCTGTGCATGTCTTACATGCATATATTGCCAGTTTGAGAATTGATTTGAACTATATTATTTTCTCTGAATGTCAGTGTTGATATACAGTACATGTTTAGTTTATGTCCCCGCACATCTGTTTTTAGTAGGAGGAAGAATGTACATTCATTGGGTTGGGTCTTATTGTGTGAACATGATATTAAGGCCAGTATCTTTGGTCCAATGAGTGGCCCTTGTAGCGGCTCTCCCTAAGTGTACACTCTACCCACAATGCCATTCTCCCTTGAGCCTGGGATGAAACTGTGGCTTTGGTTTGGATTATGGTTGGGCTGTGTTATGTGCAGTGCGGCCAGTTCCGGTCCACACATGAGAGGGGATGCGGCCTGCTTAACAGGGTATCCGGTTTTAGGATCAAGGAGACGGGTTCTCCTCTTGTTTTTAACTCTTTGCCGCGTAGCTGTGTGTATCATTGACTAGTGACTTTTATGGAGGGGGAGGAGAGACATTAAACTGGTTCCACAGAAGTGGGAGACTTTAGAAGGACCTTCATAGGAAACAGTTTCTGCAGACTTCTCTTTCATCTGGTGCTCTTTGTCTGCAGTTTGTCTTTGTCTACAGTTCACAATCTGATGTAAAGTGATGACCTCTTCTGCTTTACTTCCGTATTCAGTCCCATACTGTTATGAATTGGCTTCAAGATTATATCATCATTATAGTTTTGATTTGCGTCTTAACCCAGATAATTCATGCAGTGGATGATTTGACAGTCCGTTGTTGTACTAGTGAAAACAGAACATTGTCAAATTTGATTACATTGTAAGTGGCAGGCTGTTGCAGATATCGTCTTGGAAAAACCTTGTATCTAAATTGCAGTTATTTTCAATTCATTACAATAAAATGTGTCATGACTCTAATGCCAATCAAAGTAATTTAGGTCTTACATAGAGGTTTCACATATCGTCAGCATCCTGGAAAAACCTATTTTCCAAAACTTTTTCAGGTGTAGAGAAAACTGTAAAACAAATTTGGCCCCAGCCTTTGCCAGAGACTGAGCTTGCCTCAGACTGCTCATGAGTCATTTGAGAAGATGACCTGGAAGTAAAGCAAGCAGGGTGATGTTCCCAAGCCTTGTGGCCTTCTTGTTCCAGCTCAGCTCCAAACCTTAATGGTTAGATACTGTTACCTCTATATTTAGTCACAGCTGCCATTGTCTCTCAGTTTCAAATAACCAGACTACTAGACTCACTGATGCCTCAGGGATTAAACAAATAATAAGCGTAGACTCTTGAATTACCTCATTTGTTTTTTACCTTAACGTACCTCAACGTAAGTTGTTGGAACAACTTTGTATCTCAGTCGACCGACTTTGTATCGCAGACGAACAACTTTATCTCGTTTGAATAACTTCTTACTTAGTCCTTCAAATGAGATACTAAGTTGTTCAAACAAGATACTAAGTCGTTTGAACAACTTATTTTCTCATTTGAACGACTTAATTTGTATTTTGTCTAATAGGCCTCATTTGCAGCTTGTCAGACCGTGTAATGGTTGCTAGAGCCTTTTCATTTGTAGAGCACATTTCCCACACTCAATGCACAGGTGAAGCTTGTTGGTGCTTGCTTCTTTGCACAAATCATTTGGCCGCTGCAGTTTGAGTTTATTTATTCCTTTTTATTTATGAAAATAAATTAATACTGGCCTTTTATTATTTACAATTTACTTAAGATGTTTTAGCTTAATTGATTTATATTATGGTGTTAGTATTCCAATATTTTTTTTAAATATACATTACAGTAGCCTATGTATTGCATACCTAAAACCTCTGTTAATACATTTGAAGTCCTTCAAAATATAAACTACATATCCTAATGTTAGAAAGTAGAATATAAATTAGATTTAGATACTGTGGGTGGGGTAGGCTAAATAATTACAAACTAATAGGCTTAATTAAAATAATGTTGATAAAGGAAATGAAAAATCCTAGACAAAGCATTCCCAGAGCTTGTTGCTGAGCGTTACCAGAGCACAATTGGAATGGGAGAGAAGGCCAACACCATTTTTTTTTAATCTGCTCAAATTATTCTCAATTATATGCTCCTGGCATACAAAATAAGCCCTGCTTTAGGCTATCAAAGAACTGACCCTGAATATTCATATCAATGGATGGAATCAGTAAATGCATGGCTGAAACTATCATTACATGGTTTGACAAGCTGCAAAACAAATGAGACCAAATTTGACAAAATAACAAGTAAGTCGTTCAAACGAGATACTAAGTCATTCGAATGAGAACACCAAGAGTCTAGTTCATAGTTTTTTTTGGGGGGTGCTTGGGCTTCAGGTTACTTAGCAAAATGCACAACATCAAACACTCAGGTAATTGAATGTTTCACCTATATATGATGTAGCATGGGGATTATGGGACTGGAGGATTATTTTGTGTTATGGCCCATTCAGAGTGATAATACATTTTGTCAGGGAAACTAGTTGTTGGAATGTGAAAAGTTGTCCAGGTTTAAATATTTCACAATTCATTATTATCATGAAAACCAAACTATTGGGCTGTTCTGTGAGTGAAGTGAGTTTAGCCTATTGTCCAATGAGCCAGCCACGGAAACTGACGACTCCATTTGAACACTGTTGTTCCTCGCTTCATGCCAGCATGTGAGGTGCCCTGGTGGGAGAACAATCGAGGGAACTTGCATTAGGTCAGAGAGGCATCAAACTGGGCCTGTCTGTCTACAAAGCTGTCTGAGTCTAAAGTGTTCCAGAGCAGTTTAAAGGGCGATTGTCTGGGCCCAGTGGGAAACTGGTTTGTCTCCCCTCTCTTTTCTGCCACAGTCCTCCACCATCGCTCCCCTTCCTTAATTTGAAATAATTTGATCTGATGGCTAAAAGTTTGTCAAAACAAAATCTCATTAACCACTGTCTGTGCACTTTGTTCCCTAGTACCCTTTGTGCCACTGGCTGGCAAGGAAGATGAGCTGCAAAAATGTGGGGGCTAAAAGGGGATAGCAACATGAATCGAAGCTTTGTTTTAAGGTGTATCACCCCAGACAAACAATGAAGCATGTCTTGATTTACTCCAGAGTGAGGGAGGGTTGAAAAAACTTGAGGGGTTGCCGGGTGGTTGCAAGGTTATGCCTTTTAAATCACTCCCGTCAAGACAGCACTGTCAACAAATGCAAGACAGAAAGCGCGAAGTTGATGACTGTTTTGTCTCTTGAAGTAGTGTATGGGAATTGGGAAAGAAACTACTGGATCTCCACCGAACTCTCAAGGACGTTTCGGTTCAAGGGTCAGAGGTTCCTTGTTGTCATCTGTTGTTTTGTCCTCCATACCTGTTACCATATCATTGTCTCTGTGATTTAGCGAACCAAGTAATGTCCAGATCAGTAGCCTGATTGGTTCCCCCGAGAACATCTGGATGGTGAACTCATGTACGGAACTTTTAGAGGGGTTACTAAACCTTAAAGGGGTGTTCCACTCAGAATACAACATAACTATAACTAAATGGGAAAAAAATGAATTCAACATGTAAAGTGTTGGCTCCATGTTTCAGTAGTTGAAATAAAAGATACCAAAAATGTTCCATATGCACAAAAGGCATATTTCCCTAAAATGTTGTGCACAAATTAGTTTACATCCCTGTTAGTGAGTATTTCTTCTTTGCTAAAATAATCCATCCACCTGGCAGGTGTGGCATATCAAGAAGCTGATTAAACAGCATGCTCATTACACAGGTGCACCTTGTGCTGGGGACAATACAATTCCACTAGAATGTGCATTTTTGTCACCTAACACAATGCCACAGATGTCTCAAGTTTTGAGGGAGCCTGCAATTGGCTGCTGACTGCAGGAATGTCCACCAGAGCTGTTGCCAGATAATTTAATGTTCAGTTCTCTGCCATAAGCCGCCTCCAACGTAATTTTAGAGAATTTTTCTGGATATTCCAACCAGCCTCTCAACCGCTGACCATGTGTATGGTGTCGTTTGGGCGAGCTGTTTGCTGATTTCAACATTGTGAACAGAGTGCCTCATGGTGGGTTATGGTATGGGCAGGCATGAGCTACGGACAATGACACCAATTGCATTTTATCAATGGCAATTTGAATGCAAAGAGATACTGTGACGAGATCCCGAGGTCCATTGTTGTGCCATTCATCCGCCGCCATCACCTCATGTTTCAGCATGACAATGCTCTAGTTAAATAATCATCTCCTTACAACGAACATTGTTGCATAAAATAAATGTTGCCCCTGGTCGATGACTGAACAAACCGGGATTTAACCAAAGCAATCATTTTAAAACAAAATAACCACTCTCTCTGCTTCTCTGCCATAGTTTATTTGTCTATTACAGATCAGTCTCTCCAAATTATTGTTCCTTAAACGACACTACATGACCAAAAGTATGAGGACACCTGCTTGTCGAACATCTTATTCCAAAATCATTGGCATTAATATAGGTTTGGTTCCCCTTTTGCTGCTATAACACCGTCCATTCTTCTGGGAAGGCTTTCCACTAGATGTTGGAACATTGCAGCAGGGACTTGCTTCTATTCAGCCAACAGCATTACTGAGGTCGGGGACTGATGTTGGGCGATTAGTCCGAGCTCGCAGTCGGCGTTCCAATTCATCCCAAGAGTGTGCGATGGGGTTGAGGTCAGGGCTCTGTGCAGGCCAGTCAAGTTCTTGCACACCGATCCCGACAAACCATTTCTGTATGGACCTCGCTTTGTGCATGGGGTCATTGTCATGCGGAAACGGGAAAGGGCCTGCCTTTCTGCAAACTGTTGCCACAAAGTTGGAAGCACAGAATCGTCTAGAACATCATTGTGTTCGGCAGCATTAAAATGTCCCTTTACTGAAACTGAGGGACCTAGCCCGAACCATGAAAAACAATCCCAGACCATTATTTCTCCTCCACCTAACTTTACAGTTGCGCTGTACATAGGGGTAGGTAGTGTTCTCCTGGCACCCGCCAAACCAAGATTTGTCCGTTGGACTGCCAGATGGTGAAGTGTGATTCATCACTCAAGAGAAGGTTTTGCCACTGCTCCTGACGAACAGTTCTTGTGCTGACTTTGCTTCTAGAGGCACTTTGGAACTCGGTGAGTGCTGCAACCGAGGACAAACGATTTTTGCGCACTTCAACGGTCCCATTCTGTGAGCTTGTGTGGCCTACCACTTCGCGGCTGAGCCGTTGTTCCTCCTAGACGTTTCCACTTCACAATAACTGCACTTTTAAAAAATTAAATAATTATATTTTTTTATTTAAGCTTTATTTAGCAAGGCAAGTCAGTTAAGAACACATTCTTATTTACAATGGCAGCCTACTGGGGAACAGTGAGTTAATTGCCTTGTTCAGGGGAAGAACGACAGATTTTTAGCTTGACAGCTCGGGGATTCGATCCAGCAACCTTTTGGTTACTGGCCTAATGCTCTAACCACTAGGCTACTTGCCGCCCCTCTTACTGGGGTAGCTCTAGCAGGACAGAAATTTGATAAGGCCATTCTAATGCCAATGTTTGCATGGCTGTATGCTCGATTGTTATACAGCTGTCAGCAACGGGTGTGGCTGAAATAACGAAATCCACTAATTTGAAGGGGTGTTCACATACTTGTTGTATATACCGTGATTTCGAAAGGTATTCAGACTTTTTCCACATTTTGTTACATTACAGCCTTATTCTAAAATTGATTAAATCAATTAACATCCTCAGCAATCTACACACAATTCCCCAGAAAGAAAAAGCATCAACAGGGTTTTTAGATTTTTTTTGCATATGTATAAAAATGAAAAACAGGTACCTTATTTACATAAGTATTCAGACCCTTTGCTATGAGACTTGAAATTGACCTCAGGTGCATCCTGTTTCCATTGATCATCCTTGATGTTTCTACAACTTGGAAGAGTGGTCAGACGGAAGCCACTCCTCAGTAAAAGGCACATGTTGGCCCGATTGGAGTTTGCTAAACGGCGCCTTAAACTCTCAGACCATGAGAGACAAGTTTCTCTGGTCGATTGAAACCAAGATTGAACTCTTTGGCCTAAATGCCAAGCGTCACTTCTGGAGGAAACCTGGCACCATCCCCAAGGTGAAGCATGGTGGTGGCAACATCATGCTGTGGGGATGGTTTTCATTGACTGGGATTGAACATCTCTGGAGAGACCTGAAAATAGCTGTGCAGCAATGCTCCCCATCCAAACTGACAGAGATTGATAGGTTCTGCAGAGAAGAATGGGAGAAACTCCCCAGGTACAGCTGTGCCAAGCTTGTAGCATCATAACCAAGAACACTTGATACCAAAGGTGCTTCAAGAAAGTACTTAGTAAAGGGTCTGAATACTTATGGAAATGTGATATTTCAGTTTTTATTTATTTATAAATTATCAAAAATGTCTTTTTTTTTGCTTTGTCATTATGGGTTATTACAGTTGGGCAAAAAGTATTTAGTCAGCCACCAATTGTGCAAGTTCTCCCAATTAAAAAGATGAGAGAGGCCTGTAATTTTCATCATAGGTATACTTCAACTATGTCAGACAAAATTAGAAGAAAAAACTCCAGAAAATCACATTGTAGGATTTTTTATGAATTAATTTGCAAATTATGGTGGAAAATAAGTATTTGGTCAATAACAAAAGTTTATCTCAATACTTTGTTATATACCCTTTGCTGGCAATGACAGAGGTCAAACGTTTTCTGTAAATCTTCACAAGGTTTTCACACACGGTTGCTGGTATTTTGGCCCATTCCTCCATGCAGATCTCCTCTAGAGCAGTGATGTTTTGGGGCTGTTGCTGGGCAACACAGACTTTCAACTCCCTCCAAAGATTTTCTATGGGGTTGAGATCTGGAGACTGGCTAGGCCACTCCAGGACCTTGAAATGCTCCTTACGAAGCCACTCCTTCGTTGCCCAGGCGGTGTGTTTGGGATCATTGTCATGCTGAAAGACCCAGCCACGTTTCATCTTCAATGCCCTTGCTGATGGTAGGCTTTGTTACTTTGGTCCCAGCTCTCTGCAGGTCATTCACTAGGGCCCCCGTGTGGTTCTGGGATTTTTGCTCACCGTTCTTGTGATCATTTTGACCCCACGGAGTGAGATCTTGCGTGGAGCCCCAGATAGAGGGAGATTATCATTGGTCTTGTATGTCTTCCATTTCCTAATAATTGCTCCCACAGTTGATTTCTTCAAACCAAGCTGCATACCTATTGCAGATTCAGTCTTCCCAACCTGGTGCAGGTCTACCATTTTGTTTCTGGTGTCCTTTGAAAGCTCTTTGGTCTTGGCCATAGTGGAGTTCGGAGTGTGACTGTTTGAGGTTGTGGACAGGTGTCTTTTATACTGATAACAAGTTCAAACAGGTGCCATTAATACAGGTAACGAGTGGAGGACAGAGGAGCCTCTTAAAGAAGAAGTTACAGGTCTGTGAGAGCCAGAAATCAGAAACTTATTTTCCACCATTATTTGCAAATAAATAAATAAAAAATCCTACAATGTGATTTTCTGGAATTTGTTTTCTCATTTTGTCTGTCATAGATGAAGTGTACCTATGATGCAAATTACAGGCCTCTCTCATCTTTTTAAGTGGGAGAACTTGCACAAGTGGTGGCTGACTAAATACTTTTTTGCCCCACTGTATGTGTAGATTGATGAGGGGAAGGAAACAATTTAATATGTTTCAGAATAAGGCTTTAACCAAAGAAAATGTGGATGAAGTCAATGGGTCTGAATACTTTTCGAAGGCACTGTGTGTGTGATATATATATACGCTACCATTCAAAAGTTTGGGATCACTTAGAAATGTCCTTGTTTTTGTCCATTAATAACATAAGATCAAAGTGATCAGAAATACAGTGTAGACTTTAATGTTGTAAATGGCTATTCGGGGGGTAAATGGCTACTCGGGGGGTAGTTTGAGAGACCGACACCTCACAAGTCCTCAACTGTCAGCTACATTAAATAGTACCCTCAAAACACTAGTCTCAACGTCAACAGTGAAGTTACGACTCCGGGATGCTGGCCTTCTAGGCATGAGGGTCTGTCATTTCTCTTTGCTTATTTGAGCTGTTCTTGCCATGATATGGACTCGGTCTTTTAACAAATAGGGCTATCTTCTGTATAACCCCCCATCTTGTCACAAAACGACCTATTGGCTAAAAGACGTTAAGAAGAAAAGACAATTCCACATATTAACTTTTAAAAAGGCACACCTGTTTAATTGAATTTTGACGAATCTCAAATATAAAATACATTTTGGTTTGTTTATCACTTTTTTTTAGTTACTACATGATTACATATATGTGTTATTTCATAGTTTGTCTTCACTATTCTACAATGTAGAAAATTGTAAAAAATAATGAAATGCCTTGAATCTTGTTTTCAGGGTTTCAGAACCAAAGATGGATACCTGGTTGTGGCTGCGGGCAACGACAAGCAGTTTATCAAAGTGTGCAAAGTAAGTAGCATGACCCTTCATGCATTATCAAACAGCATAAAATAAATCATCTTGCAATTTCATATTGGGCTTAAATGTTACTTTTAGTTAATCTTTTCTGTCGAAGTTTGCTATTCGGGTTAGTATTTCACAGTGCTACTAGTATCACTGAACTGTCACCCAGAGTCCCTTCCAAGTGACTTAGTATAGACTTTGTGTTTCCAGATGCTAGGCCTGAATCATCTGTCTGACGAGCCCAAGTACAAAAGCAACACACTCAGAGTGCAGCATCGCCAAGAGCTGCTTCACATCCTCTCCCAGAGGTAAAGCCTCCCTCTTCACAGTAAACAAAGTTTTTTATTTTTAAATCGGACTTATGGCAATTATTACTTTTTTTTTTAGCTCGAGGCCTTCCTCATCTATATTCATGTGTTGTTTGGTAAGTCTGCAAGTTCTCAGTTTGGCCAGAGAGCCTGTAACGGATGTGGCGTAGAGAAAAGGCAACAGGACACAGAGACCACTCACACAGATGTTTTCATCTGCCCTCCCTTCTAGTCGCTTTGTCATGAAAAGCACTCGTTGGGCCCCAGGCCCGGTCGGCTGTTTCCTCTCTAAGGGGTCAAGGGGCGTGATGGGATCGGAGGCATTTAACAATGGGACGTTATCTAACACCACCGGAGGAGGGTGACTCGTCACATGACACTGAGCGTGTCCGAAATCTGGCTTGTCTACTACTTGTTTAAACTGCATACTGTGTACTCATTTGACTGCATACTATGTAGAATGTACTGTTAAGTAAAAGCTAATGAAGTAAGCAACAAATAACATTCTAGTCTCATGCTGCTTAGAATGTGTCAGCTAAGGCACAATTGTGTTGATTCCCGCCAATCGTTAATTTTGGTACAAGTGCATCCCCAGAGCTGATTGTCAGCTGTGGTCAGACACACATGGGTCTCAAAATACAATTCTCTTCCTCAATATGTCCAGTTAATTGTACTGGATCAAAAGTATGACATCCTGGCATTTAAAGCATACACATTTTTTTTCAATTTCACTTACTATAATTTTTTTTTTTAAATGTGAAAATGGCTACTATTTAGAACGCTGGTATGGGTATTCGGACATGACCTTATCGGACAGCAGTGTAAAATCAAATCAAATTCTATTTGTCACATACACATGGTTAGCAGATGTTAATGCGAGTGCTTCTAGTTCCGACAATGCAGTAATAACCAACGAGTAATCTAACCTAACAATTCCACAACAACTACCTTATACACACAAGTGTAAAGGGATGAAGAATATGTACCTAAAAATATATGGAGGAGTGATGGTACAGAACGGTATAGGCAAGATGCAGTAGATAGTATAGAGTATGGTATATACATATGAGATGAGTAATGTAGGGTATGTAAACATTATATTAAGTGGCATTGTTTAAAGTGGCTAGTGATACTTTTTTACATATGTTTTTCCATTATTAAAGTGGCTGGAATTGAGTCAGTATGATGGCAGCAGCCATTCAAATGTTAGTGGTGGCTGTTTAACAGTCTGATGGCCTTGAGATAGAAGCTGTTTTTCAGTCTCTCGGTCCTTGCTTTGATGCACCTGTACTGACCTCACCTTCTGGATGATAGCGGGGTGAACAGGCAGTGGCTTGGGTGGTTGTTGTCCTTGATGATCTTTATGGTCTTCCTGTGACATCGGGTGGTGTAGGTGTCCTGGAGGTGAAGGTAGTTTGCCCCCGGTGATGCGTTGTGCAGACCTCACTACCCTCTGGAGAGTCTTACGGTTGTGGGCGGAGCAGTTGCCATACCAGGCGGTGATACAGCCCGACAGGATGCTCTCGATTGTGCATCTGTAAAGGTTCGTGAGTGCTTTTGCTGACAAGCCAAATTTCTTCAGCCTCCTGAGGTTGAAGAGGCGCGTGCCGTGCCTTCTTCACCACCCTGTCTGTGTGGGTGGACCAATTCAGTTTGTCCGTGATGTGTACGCCAAGGAACTTAACTTACTACCTTCTCCACTACTGTCCCGTCGATGTGGATGGGGGGGTCCACGATCATCTCCTTTGTTTTGTTGACGATGAGTGTGAGGTTACATTCCTGACACCACACTCCGAGGGCCCTCACCTCCTCCCTGCAGGCCATCTTGTCGTTGTTGGTAATCAAGCCTACCACTATTGTCGTCTGCAAACTTGATGATTAAGTTGGAGGCGTGCATGGCCACGCAGTCGTGGGTGAACAGGGAGTACAGGAGAGGGCTCAGAACACACCCTTGTGGGGCCCCAGTGTTGAGGATCAGCGGGGTGGAGATGTTGTTACCTACCCTCACCACCTGGGGGTGGCCCGTCAAGACTTCAAGTACCCAGTTGCACGGGGTGGGGTCGAAACCCAGGGTATCGAGCTTGATGATGAGTTTGGAGGGTGCTATGGTGTTAAATGCTGAGCTGTAGTCGATGAACAGCATTGTCACATAGGTATTCCTCTTGTCCAGATGGGTTTGTGCAGTGTGGTTGCGATTGCGTCGTCTGTGGACCTATTTGCGTGGTAAGCAAATTGGAGTGGGTCTAGGGTGTCAGGTAGGGTGGAGGTGATATGGCCCTTGACTAGTCTCTCAAAGCACTTCATGATGACGGAAGTGAGTGCTACGGGGCGGTAGTCATTTAGCTCAGTTATCTTAGCTTTCTTGGGAACAGGAGCAATGGTGGCCCTCTTGAAGCATGTGGGGACAGCAGACTGGGATATGGATTGATTGAATATTTCCGTAAGCACACCAGCCAGCTGGTCTGCGCATAGCTGGGGATGCCATCTGGGCCTGCATCCTTGCGAGGGTTAACACGTTTAAATGTTTTAGTCACATCGGCTGCAGTGAAGGAGAGTTCACAGGTTTTGGTAGCGGGCCGTGTCAGTGGCACTGTATTGTCCTCAAAGCGAGCAAAGAAGTTGTTTTAGTCTGTCTGGGAGCAAGACATCCTGGTCCGCGACAGGGGGCCGGTTTTCTTTTTGTAGTCCGTGAGCCGTTGAATTGTGACTCTACCTTGTCTTTATACTGACGCATAACTTGTTTGATTGCCTTGTGGAGGGAATAGCTACACTGTTTGTATTCGGTCATGTTTCCGGACACTGGTTAAAAGCCCTGGTTAAAAGCAGTGGTTCTCACTTTCAGTTTTGCGTGAATGCTGCCATCAATCCACGGTTTCTGGTTTGTGAATGTTTTTAATAGTTGCTGTGGGTAGGACATCGCTGATGCACTTGCTAATAGACTCGCTCACCGAATCAGCGTATTCCATCAATGTTGTTGTTTGACGCAGTGCGTATTTGTTTTGGGTTGCGTATTTTTCTTTCTGGCTTCATAAAAGGCAAATCAGGCAAGTGTTTCTTTATCCCGAAGTCCATGTGTGTAGGCGAGTATGCACGCCTGTGTGTGTGGTGAGTGTACAACTGCTGGGGATTGTGGGTGAAGAGAGAGCAAGTGCGAGAGAGAGTGCCTCACTCTTGCCATCTTAGGATATTCTGCGATCGAGGGCAAGGCAGTAAGCTGAGTGCAGGGTCTGCATATGACCACATACACTTGCTGGAGTTGTTGTGTCTCTGGAACAGCTCAGGCTGTGGCCTCCGACTCCTCGTCCCCTGCTGTAATTTTGAAAGCTTCACTTTGCGGTCTCTTCAAACCACAACCCCCCCCCTTCTTCTTCCTCCCTGGCTCCCAGGTTCTTGGAAGAGTTGACAGGCGAGTGGCTGAGGAGGTTTGAGGGGACAGGCGTGCCCTGCGGCCCCATCAACAACATCCAGCAGGTGTTCTCCGAACCACAGGTCAGTCCCCACAGTGCTTTGGCTCACATGGCCTCCGAGTCAGTTTCATCTGAGACTCACCCCTTCCTCTTTGTTATTTTAATTTTATTAAACGTTAATCAATACAGGTAAGTGAATTAAGAACAAATATATTTTTTTGCAATGATGACCTGTCAGGAGGCGAGCACAGCCGGGAGGGCAGGGTCTTACAGTTGATTTCTGTAATGACCATGGGTCGCGGGTTCCAAATTCTTCTATTGATGTACACAAATAGCTATTGATTGGAAAAGCGAGGACATTATTCTCATATTTAGATTAGTTTAGGTGCCAGAGGGAGTTGTGAAAATGAACAACCACTTGCTTGCTGCTTGATATCTCGTTATCACCACAGCTCCTCAACCTGGTTTTTGTTATGAGCGATCTTCAAAATAGTTACCCCCGACATCTTTAAATGGATCTCTATGCTAAATGAGGGTGGGTAAAAAACAAGTGATTGAAAGAGATTACTGCAGACAGTGTTTCTATGATGACAGAAAAACATATATTTGATCTGTCACAGACATTAATTAAAAGCTTAAATGCTTAAAAGAGTGTAGGAAACTAATGACAATTATGTTAGCACAGTTGAAAACTGTTGTGCTGGTTTAAATAAGCAATAAAACTGTCCGCCTTTAGACTAGTTGAGTATCTGGAGCATCATCATTTGCGGGTTCGATTACAGGCTCAAAATGGCCAGAAACAAATACCTTTCTTCTGAAACTCATCAGTCTATTCTTGTTTTGAGAAATTAAGCCTATTCCATGCGAGAAATTGTCATCAAACTGAAGCTCTCGTACACCGCTGTGTACTACTCCCTTCACAGAACAGCGCAAACGGACTCTAACCAGAATAGAAAGAGTGGGAGGCCCCGGTGCACAACTGAGCAAGATGACAATACATGTTGATGTCATTCCTGGACCTGTGACCAAAAACAAGCTATATATGGACAGTACTTAAAAATAAATGGTCTAATTATTTTGTCTCTTTGCAGCTAAATCTGCAGTGCTGAGGAGGTTGTACCCCCCCCCACACACACACACATACATACATACATACAACATTCTATTGGTTGCAAGAATTTTGTATAATCATTTCAATAGAGAAATGATTAGTTTTGAATCCGGCGTATCAGTTGGTTGTAATATTTGGTAGAGCAGACATTTCCATATATTTTTGTTAGCTGCATGTGTGACATACAGTGGGGCAAACAAGTATTTATATATATATATATATATATATATATATATAGATAGATAGATAGATAGATAGATAGATAGATAGATAGATAGATAGATAGATAGATAGATAGATTTGTAAAACATATAGATAGATTTACAAAAAATATATGGGGATTGGAATTACGTTGATAGAAGCTACAATCTATCTGCAATATTAAGGCTGATCTACCACCCTACACTTTTTTAAATAATAATAATAATACAAAAAATATAAACAGTATTAATCATTTTGTAATGGCATAAGCAAAGCCTGTTCAATTACATTGTCTCTTCTTTCGAGGACTACATTCCCAATTATGACAAAGCACCAAGACGGAGAGCATTTGTGAGAGCCGGATTGAGTAAAACACACATGAAAACTTTCACACTGGAACATTGCAATATATCTCTGTCCTCCTACTTTTTCTTTTTCCCAAACAAAAGCAAACACGTCTGATTAACATGGTAACAAGCCAGCCTGGCGGAGATGGCAAACCTGCTCCTCATCCAGTCCAGTCAGCTGACATGATAGATTGATCTCCTCACTTTTGCCAGCCTATTACACTGAAGTGGTATGTTTTGCCCCTGCCCTCCAAGTGTAGCGGTTAAGATGCTCCGCGATTCATCTGTTTTCATTGGCTTTCTGTGCCAACTGTTAGATTGATCCAGTTTGGATTGGATCAAAGAGTTACTTAGGGTTTGGGAGCAGCAGCTTTGTCACCACCTGGCCCGCAATGAAATGTCATATTCAGAAGACGTCCATTATATGACTCGTTGACATGTTTCTCCGAGGGCTGTGCGTGCTGTGAACCGTCTGAGAAAGTCATATTGCCTTGTGCTTTGAGTCACAATGTTACCTAAGCTGCTCGTTGACCGGCCTGCGTCTCCATCTTGTTGTTCTTTGAAACGTCCATAGAGAGCAGATCGGGCTGTGGCTTTCCCAGGCTGCCGCAACGCCTCTTTGTCGCGGCGCGTAGACCACATCCCCCAGACAATGCCCCAGAACATTCACCACCACAACAAAGACGACTTTGGAATGCTGCTTTGCCGAATTGACACTGGAACCGAGCCTCCGGGGAAAGGCTGCATCGGTTTCACAGACTGTCGTGTAATACCACGCCTTGTCGGAGAGCACACGTGTGCCGGAAACCCAGGCTATAGGCCAAGAGAGAACAATACAGCGAGTCTCTCTGTGAATAATGTATAGACATGGAACCACAGCACCATAACAAAGTGGCACACCGCCGTGCCTACATCTGCTGATTGACCGTTGACACCAAATAGTGCATCTGGACCATATAACTGCCAGAGAGAGGTACAGTGTATCTCTCTATTACTATATTCCCCTGCAGAGAAAACTCCAACATCCTAATTCACTTTTGAAATCGGTGGTAGCCGTCTGCTCAGACTAAGAAAAGACCCGGTCAGAGGGCGAAGAAGAGTGATTAGCTGACAGGAGAGGGGATTGTTTAGGCGAGAGTGCAATTGAATAAAAGAGACTGCAAAAAAATAAGAAAAAAGATGGAATAGAAGAGAGGGAATGCAAAGAGAAGACACAGAGAGAGTGGATTGAATGAGAGGTTAGTATGAGGAAAGCAGATTTGGGGTGGGGGCGACCTGATGAAAGTTGTGCGAAGCCCTTCAGGTTGATGAAGGGACAATCTTGGGCAGAGACAAAACAAGTCCTGATCTGTCCACAGAAATGTAGGCCAACATAGTGCCTACATAATCAAACAATCAATCAATCCCTCATGGAGAAACCTCGTGAATGTCACGTGATAACATGTGACAACATGTGAAGCAACATATGATGACATAGAACTCCACACGTGACAACATGTGAGAACATGAACTCATGAAATGAATGTGAAATAAATGTGTAAACACAGGGATACAACATGTGATACTGTGAAATTACATGTGACAACAGTTGAGCACATGTGAAAGCCCAGGTGTCAAATGTAATTTTGAATATTTCACTTTAAAAGGCATAATTTAAACAGCCATGTTTCCATGCAGGTATTGTCTAGTTCCCGGTTTATTCCAGGGATGTCCCCAAAGGTGTTTTTAGGATGTTCTCAGAATGTTGTGTCATCGTCCCATGGAGGTTTTTGTCTAGTTGCGTTGAAAATATGGTAAATTTAGAACAAGTTACTCTAATTTTACAGCTAAATGAAGGTGTTAATGTGAATGGACAGTATACTACCATATGCTGATTACTTGGGACTCAACCTCACTTGGAGTTTGAGCTCACAACCTCTTGGTTGCTAGCTACCTAAAGTTCCTGCTGGACCACCAGGTCTGTGGACATAATAGAGATTGGATATATATTTATTGACAAAAATACATTTCTGCACTTTTTCTAAAGTTGCAGTAAAAATAAAGTAAACATATACAACTTGGTGTTATTTCTATAAAATGACAGTATGCTGCCTTATTCTGATTTCAATTACTTTAAAATATTGTAGAATTTTGTACTGTGGTCTGAGAGCATATATGAGAGATGGCTACAGACTTATTGGCAATAACACATTTCTGCACTTTACAAAAAGCTGCCCACGATAAAGTAAATAATTGTAAAAATTATCACCACCAACATTACATCAATGTAAAACTATCAGTGCTCAAGGACACTTGACGTAGAGTATACGTTACTGACTCTCTTGCACTGTCTCTGCACACTCAATATACTCGACCCACACACTCACACATGCTACACTGACTCTCCAACACACGCTCTACATATGCTCACACACACATACATATTGACACCACACACACACACACACACACACACACACACACACACACACACACACACACACACACACACACACACACACACACACACACACACACACACACACACACACACACACACAGAGACATACACATAGTCACACTTCACATATACTGCTACTACTTTTACCCCTTCCTACATGTACAGTGTATTCAGAACCCTTGACTTTTTCCGTATTTCGTTACATTACAGCTTTATTCTAAAATGGATTCAATTGTTGTTTTACTCATCAATCGACACACAATACCCATAATGACAAAGCAAAAACTATTTTAGATGTATAAAAAAAACAACCGATGTGACATTTACATAAGTATTCAGACCCTTTACTCAGTACTTTGTTTAAGCACCGTAGGCAGCGATTACAGCCTTGACTCTTCTTGGGTATGACGCTATAAGATTGGCACACCTGTATTTGAGGAGTTTCTCCCATTATTCTCTGCAGATCCTCTTAAGCTCTGTCACGTTGGATGGGAACAACTATTTTCAGGTCTCCAGAGATGTTCGATTGGGTTCAAGTCCGGGCTCTGGCTGGGCCACTCAAGGACATTGTCCACTCCTGCTGTGTCTTGGCTGTGTGCTTAGGGTCATTGTCCTGTTGGAAGGAGAACCTTTGCCCCTGCCTGAGGTCTTGAGCACTCTGGAGTAGGTCTTCACCAATGATCTCTCTGTACTTTGTGCTGTTCATCTTTCCCTTGATCCTGACTAGTCTCCCTATCCCTGCCACTGAAAATGCTGCCACCACCATGCTTCACTGTAGGGATGGAGCTTGGCATTCAGGCCAAAGAGTTCATTCTTGGTTTCATCAGACCAGAGAATATTTTTTTCTCATGGTCTGAGTCATTTAGGTTCTGACTACTTATGTAAATAAGGTATTTCTGTTTTATATTTTCAATACGTTTGAAAAATAAATCTAAACTTGTTTTTGCTTTGTCATTATAGGGTATTGTGTGTTGATTGATGAGGAAAAAAAACATCTGTTTATCCATTTGAGAAAAAGTGTGGAATGTAACAAAATGTGGATAAAGTGAAGGGGTCTGAATGAATACTTTCCGAATGCACTGTAGTCCCATGATGCTTGTGGGGGTCATCAATCAAAGCGGATTACACCATCTTGTTCGTGAGAGCCATCTTTCCATAGTTTGTTTGCAACACCATTCGGAATCTACAGACGCTTTTGTGAGAAGACCGATTTTCGGGACGTCTCATGGTTTGACAAACACCGCTCTTCCACCTTTCACCGCAGGTGGGGGGCGTCGACATTGGTGGATGCAGTGGATTGAGACGCAGCCCATGCAAATAATATCTCTGGCTTAAACTGACAGATTTAAATAATTTAAATTATTACGCTAATTAGATTTCTAGAGGCTAAGATAAGTGCATGTGATATTTAATTTATACCTAGTCACCATGTTATTGTAATACTAATTTTCTTCCTAGACCATCAGTTCAGTGAGTATGACGGATTGGCAACAGTAAGTTACTGTGACTTGTACAATAACCCACCTGCAACTACTTCACAGTAAGCTATTGAAAATTAAACATTTTACTTTACCTGTGGCCCAGCTACCATTAAGCTACTGGAAAATACACAGTAACATCTTAACATTGCAGTTCTTACAAAGCGATTGCAGAGCTGACAGTGTCAAGAGGTGCTCAACCTTCATCAACATAATGATAAAACAACTTAAACTGGTACAACATTTCCACTGACAGTTGGCACAAATACAACACATTTTAAACCATACAGAAAATACAACATATTCCAGGACATTGCCCCTGACAGCTGTAGAAATACATTCAAAGTTGTTCCACTATTTTCATCACTACTCAGTAGCTTGTAGTTTCCTGTAAAATTCTATGATTCTTTTTTTTTTATCCAAATAATTTTTATGCAATATCAAGTGAGGCATGCCAAGCTAATTGGCAGACATTAAACATACAGTACCAGTCAAAGGTTTGGACACACCTACTCATTCAAGGGTTTTTCTTTATTTGCACTATTTTCTACATTGTAGAATAATAGTGAAAACATCAAAACTGTGAAATAACATGGAATCATGTCGTAACCAAAAACATGTTAAAGTAGCCACCCTTGCCTTTGACAGCTTTGCACAGACTTTGCATTCCCTCAACCAGCTTCATCTGGAATGCTTTTCCAACAGTCTTGAAGGAGTTCCGACATATGTGACCGACCACCTTGGTTTGGTCTTATGTAGCAACATTTTAATATATCTTTTTTTTTTTTTACAATTGTTAAACGCAAAGATACAGAGCTACACAATGGTATATTTTACACTGTATTTGAGGATCAATGGGAAAGTTAATTTTGCTTTGAAAGTTAATAAACTTGTCAACTCACTTTTGAGAAAATGGCCTTTTGAATGTTTTGGTACCTACTGGAAAGCTATTCATTGTCTACACCCATTCAGCATCGTTCACACCCTCTTAAGCTTTAGCCCCACCCATCTCTTTAAGGGTTGATCTGCACATTCTGTCCCAACAACAACAGTGAAGCACCCAAGCTAACGTTGGCTAGCTTGCAAGCTACTTCCAGACACAAATGAGAGAACAGCTAACTGACCATTTTACTCGCATTGGCTGAGCTGGTTAGGCTGTTTTTATGGTATCCAGAGCATTGGTGACTGCAAGAGTGCTGCTGGCAATAATTTATATTTTTTTGCCAAGGTTTACTGACACCGGCCATATTCAATGGGTGTTGATTATTTGTAAATTTGTCAGTTATCCTGCGCTCTGGCACTCTGAGACAAGAGTGCTCTGATATCTGAGTAGATAGCCAGAGCAAATTTACCAGCTACGTCTATCAACAGCTGTCTTGGTGACATTCTATTGAAATGCTTACTTGCATAGTGGAGTCTTTTTCTAAGACATGTAGCTAGCTAGCTAGCTAGGTAAACAATGAACCATAATCACAACTCATGACGTTACCTCCCTGCATGAATCTGCATAGTAGAGTATTTTAAGTATTACTTTCCGATACATTTTTGTTTTTAAAGCAGCGTTAGACAGGATAACCTACACATACTAACCAGCTCAAATAGACAGAATCATGCTATATGGCAGATCAATCCAAACTCATCTCTTGGCATGTCCAGCCCACTCATTATCTCAGCCAATCATGGTTAGCGGCAAGGTTGCAGACTTTTTCTGTGGCTTAACCAACTAGGCTCGTAAATTAACAATTGAATTAGTATTTACAGATGGCATACAAGTTTGTTATTAAGGAACATGAAAGTTCACATGTTCTAGGAGGCATTACGTTCTAACGGCTCTCCTGTGATGCAGTGTCCTTCGACTTACGCCTAGTTTCCTGAAACAGGTCACATATGCTGAGCACTTATTGGCTGCTTTTCCTTCACCCTGCGGTCCAACTCATCCCATCTCATTGGGTTGAGGTCGGGTGACTGTGGAGGCCAGGTCATCTGATGCAGCACTCCATCACTCTCCTTCTTGGTCAAATAGCCCTTACACAGCCTGGAGGTGTATTGGGTCATTATCCTGTTCAAAATCAAATGGCAGTCCCACTAAGCTCAAACCAGATGTGATGGCATATCACTGCAGAACGCTGTGGTAGCCATGCTGGTTAAGTGGGCCTTGAATCCTAAATAAATGCATTCCAGGTGACTACCTCATGGTAGTTGGTAGGGAGAATGCCAAGAGTACAAAGCTGTCATCAAGGCAAAGGGTGGCAGCTTTGAAGAATCTGAAATATAAAATATTTGTTGATTTGTTGAACAATTTTTTTGGTTACTACATGATTCCAATTGTGCTATTTCATAGTTTCGATGTCTTCACTATTATTGTACAGTATAGAAATTAGTCACAAAAAAAAATAAAAAATACATGTAAAATGTTTTAACACATGTTGCTTTACATGTCACGTTATCACATTAACTTCACAAAATCAAACCATTATAATTGAAGTAATAAAATGGTATGGGGATTTTAAATGAAATGGTACACTGTTCAGCTAAAATATGACCCCGTCTGGGATTTCAACGCTCAACCTCTGGATTGTGATACATTGCTCTTTCTGCTGTGGTACAAAGTCTAACATTTCCCTGCACATTCATGACTTATACTTTGCCACTCTTTTGCTATGTGCAAATTGCTAATTTAGTTATCAGTTGTTCTGACTATTCTCTCATCATTTAATTAATCTACTTATTTCAGCAAGCTCGATTATGGTGATATGTAAACTATGAACAAGTGTCTTACGTTCTATGAGAACCAAAGCGGTTTTCACAGTTTTCATGTTTGGTCACCTTCGCCTTTGGACCGAGAACATCATATCAAAAGAACTAGCTGGAGACATACCCAAAGTACAAAATGTGAGTTTGGAGTGCTCAGTTTACTCGTTCCAACCATCAGTTTTAAAACGACAGCCAAACGTTTCACACTTACGTTTTCCTCCCGATGTAGCATGTGTGCGATATCACATTACTCATGTTCCATCTCGATAAGTCATACATATGACACTATGTTTAGGTATGGAAAAATGCCTGGCTATTGCGAGCTCAGTGGAACGTGGGCTGCTCTTACCTCTTCCACCAAAAGTCAGTGTTTCAAAGTGAAGCTGGTTGTCGACCGACTCCCTGCCAGGACCAACACCAGGCTCCAGTCCTGGACAATATTTGATATTTCCTATGCACTGGCTCCATCGCATCAGGCTGTAGGCCTAGATGTTGGACATTCACAAAATGGCTACCAGATGTGTGAATGGATGGAAAATGGGGTATTCTCATGCACGCAAGCGGACAAAAAGGGAAGGCTGACTTTTTTTTAATGCTTTTGTTTCACTAGGACTTTTTTTTTTATGAGGCTCAACTCATTTGGGCTGTAAGCCCTGTCTGATTTATCCTCTCAGCAGCTCTTTCTGGACTGTGTTACGAGAAGAACAATCCATCAATCCATATTGACGTGTGTAGGCTGACGTGTGTAGGCTTGCAGTAAAAGTCCAGACAACGCCGCATTGTACTGTAGTCATTACATGTCTTCTATCCAACTGTCTAGAGAGCAGGTTTTTCATATATTTGATTCTACACACACCAGCCATTTGCTAGTTCCCCCCACCCCAAGCTGGAAAACATGTTTTCCACCACTTGCCACCTATCCCGTAAGCCCCACCCTCCCAAAACTTTCTAAGTTGCTCCCGCCATCTAAGGGCCAACATCTTTTCTTTGTGGCCGTGCTGCTTGCCAACAGTAATCGTCTGATCGATTGACAGATTCAAAGAGCTATCATCTTGAAGTAACATAGTAGATTCAACGCAATTAATATTTACAGTGCATTCGGAAAGTATTCAGACCCCTTCATTTTTTCCACATTTTGGTACATTAGCCTTATTTTAAAATGTATTCAATAATTTATCCTCAACCTACGCATAATACCCCATAATTAAAAAGCACATTTATTAAAAATAAGCAAAAATACCTTATTTACTGAAGTATTCAAACCATTTGCTATGAGACTCGAAATTGAGCACAGGTGCTGTCACGTTCTGACCTTAGTTGCTTTGTTATGTCTTTGTTTTAGGTTGGTCAGAGCGTGAGTTGGGGTGGGTAGTCTATGTTCTTTTTTCTATGTTTTTGGCCTAGTCTCTCAATCAGAGGCAGGTGTCGTTCGTTGTCTCTGATTGAGAATCATACTCAGGTAGCCTGTTTTCCCCATTTTGGTTGTGGGTGTTTAATTTTCTGTTTAGTGATTTTCTGCACCTTACAGGACTTTCGTTTTTTTTTCGTTTATTCACGTTGTTGTTTTGTATTTCAGTGTTCCATTATTAAGATCATGAACATGTACCACGCTGCGCTTTGGTTCACACCTTCTTCCACCTACAACAGCCGTTACAGAAACACCCACCAACCAAGAACCAAGCAGCGTGGTATCGACCAGGAGCAGAGGGTTCTGGACTCCTGGACATGGGAGGAGATTTTGGACGGAAAGGGACCCAGGGCACAGGCTGGGGAATATCGCCGCCACAAGGCAGAGCTGGAGGCAACGAAAGCTGAGGAAGTAGCACGGCAGCGCGAGAGGCAGCCCCAAGACTCTTTTGGGTGGGCCACACGGGGAGTGTGGCAGAGTCAGGATGGAGAACTGAGCCCACTCCTCGTGCTTACCAGAAGAAGCGCAGTACTGGTCAGGCACCGTGTTATGCGGTCAAGCGCACGGTGTCGCCAGTACGCGCTCATAGCCCGGTGGGCTATAGGCCAGCCCCCCACAAGTGCCATGCGAGAGTGGGCATCCAGCAAGGGCATGTTGTGCCGGCCCAGCGTGTTTGGTCTCCAGTACGCTGTTTCGGCCCAGGGTATCCTGCGCCGGCTCTGCATGCTGTGTCTCCGATGCGCTGGGAGGGTGCAGTGCGTCTTATTGAGCCTAAGGGAGAGGTGCTGGTATGCACCAGATCTCCAGTGCTCACCCACAGCCCGGTTCAACCTGTGCCTGCACTCTGGAGGGTCCGGGCTAAAATGGCGATCCAGCCGGGAAGAGTGGTGCCAAGGCTGAGCACCAGGGCTCCAGTGCTCCCCCACAGCCCGGTCCATCCGGTGGCAGCCCCACGCACCAGGCTGTCTCTCCGTCTCCTCCCTTCAGAGCCGCCCGTCTGTCCTGAGCTGCCAAAGCCGCCCGTCTGTCCTTAGCTGCCAGAGCACTGAAATACAAAACGTGAATAAACGAAAAAAACGAAACAGTCCTGTAAGGTGCAGAAAAACACTAAACAGTCAGGAGCTGCCGGAGCCACCCGTCTGTCCTGAGCTGCCGGAGCCCCCCGTCTGTCCTGAGCTGCCGGAGCCCCCCGTCTGTCCTGAGCTGCCGGAGCCCCCCGTCTGACCTGAGCTGCCGGGGCTGCCCGTCTGTCCTGAGCTGCCGGAACCGCCCGTCTGTCCTGAGCTGCCGGAGCCGCCCGTCTGTCCTGAGCTGCCGGAGCCGCCCGTTTGTCAGGAGCTGCCGGAGCCGCCCGTCAGTCAGGAGCTGCCGGAGCCGCCCGTCAGTCAGGAGCTGCCGGAGCCTCCCGTCAGTCGGAAGCTGCCGGAATCGCCCTTCACTCCGGCGATGCCGGAATCTCCCGTCCAATCTCCCGCGGCAAGTGTCCCCAGTCCGAAGTCGGCCGCTCCCAAGGCGCCACTTAAATGGGCCGAGACTATGGTGGAGTGGGGTCCAAGTCCCACGCCAGAGCCGCCACCGCAGACAGAGGCCCACCCAGACCGTCCCCTATAGGTTCAGGTTTTGTGGCCGGAGTCCGCACCTTTGGGGGGTACTGTCACATTCTGACCTTAGTTCCTTTGTTATGTCTTTGTTTGAGGTTGGTCATGGCGTGAGTTGGGGTGGGTAGTCTGTTATTTTTTTCTATGTGTTAGGCCTAGTATGGTTCTCAATCAGAGGCGGGTGTCGTATGTTGTCTCTGATTGAGTATTATACTAGGTAGCCTGTTTTCCTCATTTTGGTTGTGGGTGTTACATTTTCTGTTTAGTGTTTTTCTGCACCTTACAGGACTGTTTCGTTTTTTTCGTTTATTCACGTTTTGTATTTCAGTGTTCCATTATTAAGATCATGAACGTGTACAACGCTGCGCTTTGGTCCACACCTTCTTCCACCTACAACAGCCGTTACAGGTGCATCCTGTTTCCATTGATCCTCCTTGATGTTTCTACAACTTGATTGGAGTACACCTGTGGTAAATTCAATTGACTGGACATGATTTGGAAAGACACCCACAGTTGACAGTGCATGTCAGAGCAAAAACCAAGCCATGAGGTCGCAAGGACTGGTCCGTACAGCTCTGAGACAGGATTATATCGAGTCACAGATCTGGGGAAGGGTACCAAAAATGTCTGCAGCATTGAAGATCCCCAAGAACACAGTGACCTCCATCATTCTTAAATGGAAGAAGTTTGGAACCATCAAGACTCTTCCTAGAGCTGGCCGCCTAGCCCAAACTGAGCAATCACGGGAGAAGGGCCTTTGTCAGGGAACCCAATGGTCACTGACAAAGCTGCAGAGTTCCTCTGTGGGGATTGGAGAACCTTCCAGGAGGACAACCATCTCTGTAGCAGTCAGGCTTTTATGGTAGAGTGGCCAGACGGAAGACACTCCTCAGTAAAAGGCACATTACAGCCCACTTGGAGTTTTCCAAAAAGCACCCAAAAGACTCTCAAACCATGAGGAACAAGATTCTCTGGTCTAATGAAACCAAGTTTGAACTCTTTGGCCTGAATGCCAAGCGTCACATCTGGAGGACATCAGGCACTATTCATCACTTGTCCAATACCATCCCAACGGTGAATGTCCTTGAGTGGCCCAGCCAGAGACCAGACTTGAACCTGATAACTGTGCAGTGACAATCCCCATCCAAAGTGACAGATCTTGAGAGGATCTGCAGAGAAGAACGGGAGAAACCTCCCAAATGCTGCTGTGCCAAGCTTGTAGCATCATACTCAAGGCTATACTTGCTGCCAAAGGTGCTTCCACAAAGTACAGAGTAAAGGGTCTGAATACTTATTTACAGGTATTTGATTTAATACATTTTCCATTTGTCATTATGGGGTATTGTGTGTAGATTAAGGAACATTTTGTCAATTTTTGAATAAGGCTGTAACGTCACAAAAGGTGAAAGGGTCCAAGAAGCATTTAACTGCAGGTCACTCCCACATCATATGAAGTAATGTGCCTACCTAATTTAGGGGACATAGTGAACAGTTGGAAGTTGGAGCCAATTTCATCGTTAAACCTTTCCTTTTCCGGTATGAGCACACTTAATGTATACGTTGATTGTTTGGATTACATGATGCAGAGGCCATATTGTTCCAATTCACTTAAATCTGTGGACCAAACTTTTTTTTTAATGACTAGCTCAGAACGCATAATGTATACGCTGGGAATCGGAATGCAACCGCAGGTGGTGAGTTTAATAAACGGAATATTGAACACGAGTAGCATATAGACATGAAACACAAACTATACTGACGGGGGAAAGGACCTAAGGGAGTGCCAGACATGGGGAAGTAGTGGAGTCCAGCGAACCCAACACGGCTCCTCTGGGTGGTACCCCTCCAGAGACTGGAGACTGGAGCCAACCCCGACGACATTGGAAGTCTGGTTGAGATATGACGACATAGTTCCGGACCACCCTCTGAGGGGTGTTGTGGGAGACAGCATCAGCTAGGTGACCAGGAACCACCGGCCTGAGAAGGGACACATGGAAAAAGTGAGATACCGTAGTCACTGGGAATCTGTAACCTATATGTCACCTCGTTGACCCTCCGGAGAACCTTGAACGGCCCCACAAACCGGGGGCTCAGCTTCAAAAAGGGCAGGCGGAGTGGGAGGTTCCTAGTAGAAAGCCAGACACGATCTCCAGGGTCGTACACTAGTGTCTCACTGTGGTGGTGATCTGCCTGCACCTTTTGATAATGGATAGCACGCTGGAGTCTTATGTGAGCGTTGTGCCACACTCTGTGTGCCTGAACCACTCATCAACCGCAGAAGCTAGGGCCAGATGAAAACCCAAAACACATTGGAAGGTGGTCAACCCAGTGGAGGAGTGACATAGCGAGTTCTGGGAGTACTCTGCCCATGGAAGGAATCAAGCCCACTTTCCCCCCACTTTCCATCAGGAACCTCCCCAGCTCCTGGTTCATCCTCTCCACCTGCCTGTTGGACTGAGGCCTATACCTGCAAGTGAGGCTGACAGTGACACCGAGCTTCTCCATAAAGGCTCTCCATACCCGTGATATGAGTTGAGGACCACGGTCGAACAAGATATCCTCCGGAAGGGTATAATATCTGCTGGATCAATGTCTTAGCGGCCTGGAGAGCACTAGAGAGACCAGAAAGCGGGATTAAATGACAGGATTTAGAAAATCTGGTGGTGAAACCGTCAGAAGGGAGATCAGTAACAAAGTCAATGGATAGATGGTACCAGGGATGCCGAGGCATAGGAAGGAGTTTCCCATGGGAAGGAGATGGGATTTGACCATTGGGGTGGAAGTGAAACATCCCTTGAGTAGACAGAAGGCCCTGTCGATCACTGGGCTCCACACCAAACTACACGGACCGCCCTTTCTCCACCCTTGAAGAGAGGGGTGAGAAGGGTGTCGACTGAGCTGAAGTTCCTCATAGAATGGTGGCAGACGTTCGCCAACCCCAAAAACTGTTGTAACCCCTTTGTGGTGGTTGGGATTGGCCATGACCTGACCGCATCTAGCTTCTTGTCGTCCATCCTCACTGGCTGATTTGGAAGCCTAAAAAGGAAACAGTCTTCTATTAAATGTGTCACCTCTCAGCCTTGACAAACAGGTGGTTAGCCAGGAGACGTTGCAGGACTGCTCGAAGGTGAGTAATGTGATCCTCCAGGGTAGCCGAGTAAACCAGGATGTCAAAGATATACACAACTACCTGGCGTCTGAGCATATCCCCGAACACCTCGTTAACGAATGCCTGGAACACTGACAGAGCATTGGCTAAACCAAATGGCATCGCCAAGTACTCGTAGTGATAAGACATTGTGCTAAACGCAGTCTTCCCTTCATCCCCATCCCGGATGCGGATGAGAGTATCCACTTCGCAGGTCCAGTTTGGTAAAGAACCGGGCTCTGTGGAGCTGTTTTATGGCTGCCGGCACCAATGGAGAGGGTAACGGTACTTAATGGTGATTTCATTGAATCCTCTAATGTATACATGGACAGAACCCTCTATCCTTCTTGGCCACGAATAAGAAACCAGCCAACGCAGGAGAAGTGAACGTGCGTATGAAACCTTTTTGGAGTGTCTCTTGGGATGTAATCCTCCATGGTCTGGGTTTCGGCCACAGACAGATGGTATATGTGTTTGCGCTGAGGTGCAGACCCTGCCAGCAGGTTGATGGCACAGTCCCAGGGGCGATAAGGAAAAAGACAGATGGTGCGTGTCTTGGAGAATACCTCCCGCAGGTCCTGGTATACCTCCGGGATGTTGGGCTGAAGGGAAACCACAGGACTCTTAACCGACGTGGAACCACAGGTGCTGGGGATGTGAGTCCTCTGACATTCGGGTGACCAGTTTGATTTTCATCCTCGACCATGAGATGGTGGGGTTATGGCGTTGAAGCCAAGGGAGGCTGATCGTGCGAACTGGTGATGAAGGGGATGTTCTCCTGATGAATGTACTCACGTGAGGGTGAGTGATTGGGTGATGTGTGTGATGGTTCCGGATCCTAATGGCCGATAATCGAGGGCTTGAACCGGGAACGAGAGGAGAACGGTTATGAGATGATGTTAAGCGATGAGGTAAGGGTCTGGTCAATAAAGTTTCCCAAGCCACCGGAATCCACTAATGCTGTAGACACAGTACATGAGGGACAGTCAACTAGTGTGATGGACACCAAAAAGAGCTTAGCAGAAAGTGATGAAGATGGAATACTCCTGCCCCAGGTGGTGGAAGATCAAGTGACTGTTCTTCTGCTCTTGTGGATCCCGGATTGAGAAGTGCCGGACACCGCCGGATATGGTGCCCTCCTTCACCACAAAGACCTAGCTGTCTCTGTCTGCGTCGCTCTGCCGTGGGGAGGCGTGTGACCCCTACCTCCATTGGTTCAGGTTCTGATCTAGAGTGTTCACTGAGGGAGGGAGAGAAGCGATGAGTGTATCGATTCTCCCAAAGTAGGTTATTCAGACAGATGGCAATCGCAATGAGTGCATCCAAGGAGAGGTTGTCGTCTCGACAAGCCAGTGCCATCTGGAACTCCTCTCGCGGACCTCTTCTGAATAGCTCATGCTGCTACTGTCCGGAAGGTAAGCGCTTACTTGTCAGCCATCTGGGCCTTCGGCCGTAATTGTGGTAAGTGCTCACCCCCCTCTCTGCCCTCCGGGGGATGATCGATGATGCACTTGAACAGAGCCATGAATCCCTCAAGAAACTAGCTCCTCCTCTCTCCCAGACAGCCGTGGCCCATTCAACACCCGCCCAGTCAGCAGAGAAATAACCGTGGCAACCTTGGACCTCTCTGTGGTGGGGGCTCCCATCTGGCGTGTAAAGTAGCGGGAGCACTGAAGTAGAAAGTCACTGCATTTAGCTGGGGTACCGTCATATTTATCCGGGAGGGACAAACGGCATCGCTGACCTGAGCATGTTGCTGAATGGGCTTTTGTGCTTGCTAGACTGGTTGTAGAGTATCCTCCACTAGTTGACGACAATGCCTCCCGGGCATATTCGAGACGTTGCACACCGCGAGGAGCCTCCTCCATAGCTGTCCACAGTTGTACCAGCTGGTCCCGGTGTTGACGTAGAAGGTATCCCTGCTGTCGACCATCTGGGAGATATTCTGTTTTGTCCTGCTGCAACTATTGTTTGAGTCAGTATTCTGTAACAAAATCAAGTGGTGAGTTTAATAATAAACATAACATGGTCAAGATGTTCATAAATTACCAGCATGGTCCAATAATAATAAGGCAGAACAGTTGAAACTGCAGCAGCAGCACGGCAAGGTGGACTGGGGACAGCAAGGAGTCATCATGTCAGGTAGTCTTGAGGCATGGTCCTAGGGCTCAGGTCCTCCGAGAGAGAGAAAGAAAGAGAGAATTAGAGAGAGCACACTTAAATTCACACAGGACACAGAATAGAACAGGAGAAGTACTCCAGATATAACAAACTGACCCTAGCCCCCTGACACGTAAACTACTGCAGCATAAATACCGGAGGCTGAGACAGGTGGGGTCAGGAGACACTGTGACCCCATCCGAGGACACCCCCGAACTACAATGTTGTTGATCCATCCTCAGTTTTCTCCTATCACAGCCATTCAACTCCAACTGTTTTAAAGTCACCATTGGCCTCATGGTGAAATCCCTGATTGCTTTCCTTCGTCCCTGGCAACTGTGTTAGGAAGGACTCCTGTATCTTTGTAGTGACTAAGTGTATTGATACACCATCCAAAGTGTAATTAATAACTTAACCATGCTTAAAAGGATATTCATTGTCTGTTTATAAAAATAAATTGTGCCTATCTTCCAATAGGTGCCCTTCTTTGCGAGGCATTGGAAAATGTCCCTGGTCTTTGGTTGAATCTGTGCTTAAAATTCACTGCTCAACTGAGGGACTTAACATATATTATGTATGTTAAACCCTATTATTGCATGCAGTGAATCGATGCAACTTATTATGTAACTTGTTCGGCAAATGTTTACTCATTAATTTATTTAGGCTAGCTATAACAAAGGGGTTAAATAGTGGAATTGACTCGAGACGTTTCAGTTTTTCATTCATAATTCATTTGTAAACATTTCTAAAAACATAATTCCACTTTGTTATTGCTTGTAGGCCAGTGACACAAAATCTCAGTGTAATCAAGTTTAAATTCAAACTGTAAAACAATCAAATGTGGAAAAAGTCAAGAGGTGTGAATACTTAATGAAAAGTAATCATGATTAGACAGATGGTTAACCCGCAATGTTAAATATATTATGTTCCAATTATGCAGGGAGAGCGAGTTTCTGAAAAGGATGATTTGGTGAAAAAAAGCACAAGATACTTCGACAAACGGTTCGTGACATACAGAATGGTTACCAAAGTTTTTCTCCCTACCCTCATTTCTTCTCTAGCAAAAGCAGGGCTAAATTATCCAGGCAGATGCACACAGTAACAGATAATTACCGACCTTGGTGATGTCTCAAAGCAGACTTTTACACCAACCATTTTACAAGCAAGGGGATAACCTGGGCCCGGCGGAGCTTCGAGTCCACCCCAACAAGCAGACGTCCATGCGGTGGAGCTTAAACCGATGTTGCCAGAAGCAGTAACTTCTGCAGGTTGCAGCAGACCAAGGTAAGGTCTTCTCTGACACATGCCTAGTCATTTTACGCCGAAGATTGAATCTTACTACACCGGCTCTGACGCTTGTTGGATGGGGCAAACTATTGCCGACTACAAAGGGAAGCACAGCCACGGGCTGCCCAGTGGCACAAGCCTACCATGACTTTTATGCTCGCTTCGAGGCAAGCAACACTGAGTTATGCATGCGAGCATCAGCTGTTCCGGACAACTGTGTGATCACGCTCTCCATAGCCAATGTGAGTAAGACATTTAAACGGGTCAACATTCACAAGGCCGCAGGGCCAGATGGATTACCAGGATGTGTACTCCGAGCATACGCTGACCAACTGGCAAGTGTCTTCAATTACATTTTCAAGTCTGTAATACCAACATTTTTCAAGCACACCAACATAGTCCCTGTGCCCAAGAACACCAATGTAACCTGCCTAAATGACGACTGACCTGAAGCACTCACGTCTGTAGCCATGAAGTGTTTTGAAAGACTGGTCATGGCTCACATCAATACCATTAACCCAGAAACCCTAGACCCACTCCAATTTTAATACCGCCCCCAACAGATCCATGGATGACTATGTAATCTCTATTGCACTTCACACTGCCCTTTCACATCTGGACAAAAGGAACACCTACGTGGGAATGCGATTCAAAGGACCCTTGGACTCAACACCTCCCTCTGCAACTGGATCCTGACGGGCTGCCCCCAGGTGGTAAGGGTAGGTAACAAAACATCTTCCACGCTGATCCTCAACACGGGGACCCCTCAGGGGTGCGTGCTCAGTCCCCCTCCTGTACTCCCTGTTCACCCATGACGGCATGGCCAAGCACAACTCCAAAACTGTCATTTAAGTTTGCCAACGACACAACAGTGGTAGGCCTGATCACCGACAATAATGGGACGGCATATAGGGAGGAGGTCAGAGACCTGGCCGTGTGGTGCCAGGATAACAAACTCTCTCTCAAGGTGATCAAGACAAAGGAAATTATTATGGACTACAGGAAAAGGAGGGTCTAAGCACGCCCCCATTCTCATCGACGGGGCTGTAGTGGAGCAGGTTGAGAGCTTCAAGTTCCTTGGTGTCCACATCACCACTGGACTATCAGCGTCCAAACACACCAAGAAAGTAATAAAGAGGTCACGACAACACCTATTCCCTCTCAGGAGACTGACAAGATTTGGCATGGGTCCTCAGATCCTCAAAAAGTTCTACAGCTGCACCATCGAGAGCATCCTACTGGTTGCATCACCACCTGGTATGGCAAACTGCTACAGAGGGTTGTGCGTATGGCCCAGTACATCACGGGGGCCAAGCCTCCTGCCATCCAGGACCTCTATACCAGGTGATGTCAGAGGAAGGTCCTAAAAATGGCCAAAGACTCCAGTCACCCTAGCCATTGACTGTTCTCTCTTCTTTCACACGGCAAGCGGTTCCGGAGTGCCAAGTCTAGGTCCAAAAGGCTTCTTAAACTCTTGAAGCTAGGGGACACCATTTTTTTGTTTGGAAAAATAATGTTCCCAAAGTAAACAGCCTATTTCTCAGGACCAGATGCTAGAATATTCATATAATTGACAGCTTAGGATAGAAAACACTCTAACGTTTCCAAAACTGTAAAAATGTTGTCTGTGAGTATTTTATTTTTTACCTTTATTTAACTAGGCAAGTGAGTTAAGAACAAATTCTTATTTTCAATGACGGCCTAGGAACAGTAGGTTAACTGCCTGTTCAGGTGCAGAATGACAGATTTGTACCTTGTCAGCTCGGGGGTTTGAACTTGCAACCTTCCGGTTACTAGTCCAACACTCTAACCACTAGGCTACCCAGCCGCTCCGTATAAGAGAACTGATATTGCAGGTGAAAGCCTGAGTAAAATCCAATCAGGAAGTGACTCTTCTTTTGATTTCCCCTGTCTTTCTATGCATCCCTATTGCCACAATTGAAAGGGTTATCAACCAGATTCCTTTTTCTATGGCTTCCCTAAGGTGTCAACAGCCTTTAGACATAGTTTCAGGCTTTTATTTTGAAGAATGAGCGTGAACGACCACATTGCGTAAGTGGACAAGTGGAGGCTCTCAGAGTGATTTGTGTGCAAAAGAGAGAGGTGGCCATTGTTACACCTGGTCCTAGTGAAAAGCCAACTGTCCCGGTTGATATATTATCGAATAAATATTTGAAAAACATCTTGAGGATTGATTCTAAAAAACGTTTGACATGTTTCTGTGTACATTCTGGATATAATTTGGAATTTTTGTCTGCGTTGTCGTGACCGCTCTTTCCGGTGGATTCCTGGCCATAACGCACCAAACTAACGGAGGTATTTGGATATAAAAAATATCTTTATGGAACAAAAGGAACATTTGTTTTCTAACTGGGAGTCTCGTGAGTGAAAACATCCAAAGATCATCAAAGGTAAACGATTAATTTGATTGCTTTTCTGATTTTCGTGAGCAAGTTACCTGATGCTAGGTGTACTTATTGTTTTATTGTGCTATCGATAAACTTACACAAACACTTGTATTGCTTTCGCTGTAAAGCATAATTTCAAAATCTGAGACGACAGCGTGATTAACAAAAGGCTACGCTGTGTTTCGCTATATTTCACTTGTGATTTCATGAATATTAATATTTTCTAGTAATATTATTTGACTGTTGCGCTATGCTATTCTGCGTTGCTAATGACAAATATACCGGATCCGGGATGGGTGGTTCTAGTTAACAGCTTCTACCCCCCAAGCCATAGAACTCCTGATAAGCTAATCAAATGTCTTCCCGGACTATTTGCATTGTCCCCCCCACCCCCATACGCTGCTGCTACTCTGTTATTATCTATGCAAAGTCACTCTACCTACATCTACACATTACCTCAAATACCTCCTCGAACTTGTGCCCTTGCACATTGACTCTGTACCAGTACTTCTTGTACAGTTGAAGTCGGCAGTTTACATACACCTTTAGCCAAAAACATCTAAACTCAGTTTTTCACAATTCCTGACATTTCATCCCAGTAAAAATTCCCTGTCCTAGGTCAGTTAGGATCAAAATGTGATTTGATATGATTTTAGATGGCTCATGTTCAAAGCCTTACCATAGAGTAGCATGGTTGTATGTTGCATGTAGGCGACAAGGCTAACATTAAGAGATATCGTCGTGCTGCTAGGACTCTATTACCGATTAATAGAGCTTGTGTAGTGCCTACACAATTTCACCATGAACATTATTTCAAAGTCTCTTTCCTCCTACAGAGAAAGCTGTTCGTGAGTGCAAGTGTCCTTGGCAATAGTACCTTTTCGTCCACAATTAGTTTTTTATTTCTACAGTTTCAGTATGAGTAGCCATTGGGCTGGGAACGTTTGTGTCACCTGTCAACCCTAGTTAGCTATCTCTGAGAGATAATTTTTCTTTTATAAAATACATTTATTTAAGGGACATGGTTAATCTTTCTGTGATGTTGTGTTAGAATACAATAATTCTATTCCTCCAGTACATCCAAATGTACATATTTTCCCCTTGGGTAGGAGGTGGCATCAACTGTATAACTAGTGTATACCATGAGTGTCAAGGAATTTACCGTCTTAAAGCAGATCTTGGGAAACAACATTGGTCCTTCATTGAATGGGTTAAAAGCTCCCGTATATCACCTTTCAACTGCAACGTCAGTATTTTACTGCCATTTGTGGTGCTTTGTGGGCCATAGTTACAGGAGGAAACAAGTTCACAGTGATCCGTTTGAAGAATGTCTCATATGAGTAGCACACATGAGTAATGACTTCAGAACCTTTGGGCTTCTGCTCGTATTTGTTTTGAAAGGAGCTGTGAAAATAAAGTGTAACTTTGACCATGCAAGTGTGTCTTTTAGCTGTATACACGAGGCTTTGTGTCATTGTTATGGTTCTCATTCTCTGCTATGAAAGGATAACCTGCGTGCTTGGTAACGCAATATGACTGCTCGTTCACCGTTATGATATAAGCCCTATGGATTGTCTTGACCTCTTGCTCACATAGCTCCGCATTTTGTATGACCTAATGCCTACAGTGCCTTCAGAAAGTATTCATACCCCTTGACTTATTACACATTTTGTTGTGTTACAGCCCGAATTCAAAATGGATTTTTAAAAAATGTTCTCGACACAATACCCCATAATGACAAAGGGGAAAAGAAATATTGAAATGTTAGCAAATTTATTGAAAATTAAAAACATTTCTAATTTAAATAAGTATTCACAAATTCACCATGCTCAATTTTTCATTTTTTTTTATTGTATTTTTTTTTACCCATCTACACTAGGTACCCTTCTTTGTGAGACATTGGAAGACCTCCTTGGTCTTTGTGGTTGAATCTGTGTTTGAAATTAACATTTTGACTGAGGGAACTGTGGGAATGTGTGGGGTACAGAGATTAGGTAGTCTTTCAAAAATAATGTTAAACTAGAGTGAGTCCATGGAACTTATGTGAGTTGTTAAGCACATTAGGGGTTGAGTACTTATTGACTCAAGTCATTTCAGCTTTTCATTTTAAATTAATATATATATATATATATATATATATATATATATATATAAAACATGTAAACATAATTCCACTTTGCCATTATGGGGTATTGTGTGTAGGCCAGTAATGAAAACATTATACAATTCATCTATTTTAAATTCAGGCTGTAACACAACAAATTGTGGAGAAAGTCAAGGGGTGTGAATACGTTCCGAAGGCACTGTATGTTTCGGTTCACAAGCATAAAGAACAACACAGGGAGTCATTTGTGTCTTATCCAAACAGCTGAAACTGACCCGATTAATGACACTAATGATGGACATCAATGCGTTGAGTAACAAGCCGCAACCAGTCATTCTTGCTGCCAAGATCGGTGTTGGACCTCACAGGATTTTGTCTTCAAGTTTTGAAAATCAGCCATTCTGTTTGTACAAATGGATAACCAAGCTTTGTTTTTTCTCTCTAGCCCTGCAGCAAATGTGGCCAAAATAATGAAACCCAAACGCTAATAATAAAAAGAAAAACACTCCAATTGCTTTGAATGTGTTACAGTCAATACATCTCAGGCAAATAACCTGAATGGCACGGCTCCCAGGGTGTTAGCTTTCCACATGATGTGTTGTTTTAGGACATGGCCACTTGAAGGATTTGAAGCACAGACAGGGAGTGATGGGAGTTTTTTGGGGAAAGCAGCGATGCATCAGGGAAGGGTCTGGTGTGAATTAAACAGGAATTCCCGAGAACTGGATTTTCCAAAAACCAAATCCAAAGTCCTGACACTGATATTGTTGTATCGGGTTGCTTTTGATGAACTTAAAAATATAGATAAGGGCCACAATCAGCAAAGGCTTATAGTGATAAGAATAAGGGAATCTGTTGGAAGTAATTTGCAATGGAAATGTTATCTCGTCATGTTTTGTTGAACGTAAAAAGTAAGAAAGTAAGGCCAGGAACTGACACTATGAATTGGATTTTGAAGGTATAGTTTTTCTTATTGTGTTTGACAAGATGGAGTGCTTGAACCCCTCGTTCATTGTTTCACACTCTGTTAATCCTTGAGTCTCTGAGAGTATGTGAATGAGTGCCTCGTCGGTTCCAAACATTTGCTGTGATGGCTTTGAGCTTTAATACTGCTGGCTCCAGTGGCTGAAAGCTGGAGTGAATTAGATTGCAGTCAAGGGACCGTCCACTCGGCCAGCCTTCCATTCTCTTCCTCTCTCTGTGAGTCACCGTGCGAAAGACTCTTACCGGCCCTGAGAAGATAATTTGCCTGACGCCTCGCCGGAATATATATCCTCAGGATTTCCAGGAGAGGAAGAGACGAGGATGAGCAAATGAATGAAAGCATTAGAAAGGGAAAGGGGAAGATTTGACTTGTGTGCAACACAATGGAATCCACCCTGTGGTCATCCTTAATTAGCCCAAGCAGCTGCCTCCAGTAAAAAGAGTAAAACAGTTGTCTAATGGTTTTGTACTGGATTAAAAAAAAAAAGGTAACTTCAATGTTCACTGCCACATTCTAGTAGTTTACAGGAACTGCAATGCGAAAGACCCTTCGCTTTTCATTCAAAGCACAGAGCAGGCCATTGTTTACAATTTTGGCTGGCTAGACATGGGTGCTTCTAACTCGACTGAGACAGGATTACAAAAGAAAAAGCATCTGCAAACAATAGAAATGCCTTATTAAGGATACTTGGAATTTACACAGTGACCACCTCCCCGATACGGAAATAATTTATAACCACTTTCTTGTGGTGGGACATTTTATATGTCCAAGTAGTCCTGAAATCTCCCTGAACCCCGCTGGGGGAAAGGAGGGAAACGGTAAACTGTGCCCTGGAAGTAGACTTTGTGTGTCATACCGGTGCTGTAAGTGTCAAACCTCGGGGTGGAAGTCACACACAACATGCAAGCCCCGTGAGTGCTTTTACGCCTGCATTGAAAGACACAGGGATGCCCCTCTCTAATGGTTTTGCCCGCCCGTGCCTCCCCCCACAAACACACGTTTGTCTTTCCCCTGTAGTGGAGGAAGGCTTTGCTTTAATGATCAAGGGTCGCTGGCTGTGGCAGGGGCTTGTACAGCTGTGTGGGGTGGCCTTGCCATGAGCTACAGGTGAAGGCCATTCACCTGGGTCTCTCCCCTATCTTAGCAGCTTCCCTCCCATTCCTTCCTGTTCTCTCCCTACCTAAACATGGGTTCTCCTCCAGGTCAGCCACAGAGACACTTCCTGATCAATGCTCTGTGTGTGTGGGAAGCATCTTCATGAGAGATTACGACAGGGAGAGGTCCAAAGGAGGGAGGCTGTTGCCTTTCGGAGGACATGAGCAAGATCAAAGTATTGTGTGTGTCCCTGTCCCGTCCCTCTCACAGCTGGGTCACAGCACAGGACAGACGGAAGCCGAGACCCCTAAGGGAAGGGATTGAGAACAAACACTCATACACGCACGCGAGATAGGATGGTCATGGTCACAGCGGCGGGGGCTTAATGATGCCCTGTGTGAATGCTAAGGGTTAGTTGGCTAACCTCTCTGGCATGGTCAGTGGTGGGAGGGAAACCATTGACGAGGTCTTTAAGGTCTCAAGATCATTAACATTTTAGTGCTCATCAGAACTGATTTCAGACTGAAAGGCATGGTCATGAAGCTGTAGTCATTCCAAAATGGGAAATGAATGGGACGTCTCTCTGTCTGTTGGTCTGTCCGTTTGCCTAGCTCGCTCGCTCACTCACTCACTCACTCACTCACTCACTCACTCACTCACTCACTCACTCACTCAAAAGGTTATTCTGCTGTCCCCATAGGATACCCCTTTTTGGTTCCAGATAGAGCCCTTTTGGGTCCCATGTACCCTCTGTGGAAAGGGTTCTACACTATATATACAAAGGTCTGTGGATACTTCTTCAAATTAGTTGATTTGGCTAGTTCAGCCACACCCGTAGCTGACAGGTGTAAAAAAAAATCAAGCACACAGCCATGAAATCTCCATAGACAAATATTGGCAGTAGAATGGCCTTACTGAAGTACTCAGTGACTTTCAGCGTGCCACCGACATAGGATGCCACCTTTCCAACAAGTTAGTTAGTCAAATTTCTGCCCTGCTAGAGCTGCACCTGTCAGCTGTAAGTGCTGTTATTGTGAAGTGGATATGTATAGGAGCAACAACGGCTCAGCCGCGAACTGGTAGGCCACACAAGCTCAAAGAATGGGACAGCCGAGTGCTGAAGCACGTAGCGTGTAAAAATGGTCTGTCCTCGTGCAACACTCAGTACCGAGTTCCAAACTGCCTCTGGAAGCAACGTCAGCCCAATAACTGTTCTTTGGGAGCTTCATGAAATGGGTTTCCAAGGTCAAGCAGCCACTCACAAGCCTAAGATCACCATGTGCAATGCCAAACGTTGTCTGGATTATTGTACAGCACTCCGCCATTGGACTCTGGAACAGTGGAGATGCATTCTCTGGAGTGATGAATCCCGTTTCACCATCTGACAGTCAGACGGGCAAATCTGGGTTTGACAGGCAAATCTGGGTTTGGCGGATGCCAGGAGAACGCTACCTGCCCGAATGCATAGTGCCAAATGTAAAGGTTGGTGGAGGAGGAATAATGGTCTGGGGCTGTTTTTTCCTGGTTCATGCTCCTTAGTTTCAGTGAAGGGGAATCTTAACACTACAGCATACAATTACATTCTAGACAATTCTGTGCTTCCAACATTGTGGCAACAGTTTGGGGAAGGACCTTTCCTGTTTCAGCATGACAATGCCCCCGTGCACCATACAGAAATGGTTTGTCGAGATCGGTGTGGAAGAAATTGACTGGCCTGCACAGGCCCCTGACCTCAACTCCATCAAATAATTTTGGGATTAATTGAAACGCCGACTGTGAGCCAGGCCTAATCGTCCAACATAAGTGCTCGACCTCACTAATGCTCTTGTGGCTGAACGGAAGAGGCGAGATGAGACGTCTCCGCTCTGGTGTTCATGAGAGCTGTCCTTGAACGACCTTCAGATGTCATTTCCTTGCCATCGCTTGTTATTTCATGACTGTTGTTTTTTTGTTTTTTTTAACCTTTATTTAACCAGGCAAGTCAGTTAAGAACAAATTCTTATTTTCAATGACGGCCTAGGAACAGTGGGTTAACTGCCTGTTCAGGGGCAGAACGACAGATGTGTACCTTGTCAGCTCGGGGGTTTAAACTTTCAACCTTCCGGTTACTAGTCCAACGCTCTAACCACTAGGCTACCCTGCCGCCCCAGGCAAGATGAGATGTGCCAACATCTAATGGAAAACTTTCCCAGAAGAGTGGAGGCTGTTATAGCAGCAAAGGGAGGACCAACTCCATATTTTTTACTATAATTTTGGAATTTGATGTTCAACGAGCAGGTGTACACATACTTTTGGTCATCAACTGTACATGGAACCAAAAAGGGCAATCAAAAGGTTTTTTTTCTAGGAGTGCAGGCAAGTTCAAACCATATCAAATCAAACTTTATTTGTCACACGAATACAACTAGTGTAGACCTTACCGTGAAATGCTTATTTTCAAGCCTTTTACTGACAGTGCAGTTCAAGAAGAAGTTGAATGTGCAAGTTGTTTTTTAAGCACTCAAAGATGTTTAGACCATGCATGTGTAAGCAATGGTTAAGTGCCAGTGTATTCTGGACTGTTGCAGAGGGCATTTGTTTATAAATGGGCTTCTCCGCTCTGGTGTTCATGAGAGCTGTCCTTGAACGACCTTCAGACGTCATTTCCTTGCCATCGCTTGTTATTTTTCATGACTGTTGTTCAGGGCACCTGGGAAACATTTGGCAGCTCCAACAAACATCTGTTTGAATTTTTTGGGGAAAAAACATCCCTCTTTTGGAAGTACTCCTCGGCTTCAGACATCAAAACAGTTAGGGAGTGACGTGGAATTTTATTGACTCGTATCACAGTTTTCTCCTTCCACTGTGAGACTCTGATGCTCGGCTGTTTTTTCCCCCCACCTGGCTGGCTTTGATATGGTTTTCAGCAAAGTGTGGTGGCTACATTTTAGGGAAAAATTTTTGAGGATTCCAAAAGTGTAGCTCTCATTAAATATGCTCAATAGTTCACATGACATTCACTGCATTTTGAGACAAGTTTGGAATGCAACAGTGTAGTGGGTTGCTTCAAGAGCATTACATTTCCACAGTACAGCTGCATTCAGCCCACATGAGTTATTGCTGTCTTTGCATGGACGTTTAAATATACAATGCCTTCAGAAAGTATTCACAGCCTTGGAATGTTTTAACATTTTGTTGTTACAGCTTGAATTTAAAATGGATTAAATTGAGATTTTGTGTCACTGTGGAATTATGGAATTATGTTTTTATTTATTTATTTTTATTATAAAAAATGTCTCGTGTCAATATTAAATATTCAATCCCTTTGTTATGGCAAGCCCCCCAAAAATAGAGAGTAAGAATGTGCTTAACAATTCACATAATAAGTTGTATTTAATGTGATTTTTGAATGACTAATTTATCTGTAAGTTCTCTGTCGAGCAGTGAATTTCAAACACAGATTCAACCACAAAGACCAGGGAGGTTTTCCAATGCCTCTCAAAGAAGGGCATCTATTGGTAGATGGGTAGACATTTTGAAAGCAGACATTGAATACAGTGCATCCGTTTTTCCACATTTTGTTACATTACAGCCATATTCTAAAATGGATTAAATAAATAAAACATTTCTCATCAATCTACACACAATACCCTATAACGACAAAGCAAAACAGGTTTTTAGACATGTTTTCAAATGTATTAAAAGTTTTTAAAAAACAGATACCTTATTTACATAAGTATTCAGACCCTTTGCTTCGAAATTGAGCTCAGGTGCATCCTGTTTGCATTGATCGTCCTTGATGTATCTACAACTTCATTGGTGTCCACCTGTGGTAAATTCAGTTGATTGGACATGATTTGGAAAGGCAAACACCTGTCTATATAAGGTCCCACAGTGGACAGTGCATGTCAGAGCAAAGACCAAGCTTTGAGGTCGAAGGAATTGTCTGTAGATCTCCGAGGCAGGATTGTGTCGAGGCACAGATCTGGGGAAGGGTACCAAAACATTTATGCAGCATTGAAGATCCACAAGGACACAGTGGCCTCCATCATTCTTAAATGGAATATGTTCGGAACCACAAAGACTCTTCCTAGCTGGCTTCCCAGCCAAACTGAGCAATCTGGGGAGAAGAGCCTTGGTCAGGGAAATCACCAAGAACCCAATGGTCACTCCTGGTTCTCCTATCTCCACAGATCTCCAGAGTTCCTCTGTGGAGATAGGATAACTTTCCATAAGGCCAACCATCTCTGCAGCAATCCAGTAATCAGGCCTTTATGGTAGAGTGGACAGACAGAAGCAACTCCTCATTAAAAGGCACATTACAGCCCGCTTGAAGTTTGTCAAAATGCACCTAAAATCTCTGACCGCGAGAAAATAGATTCTCTGGTCTGATGAAACCAAGATTGAAAGTTTTGGCCTGAATGCCAAGCATCACGTCTGGAGGAAACCTGGTACCATCCCTACGGTGAAGAATGTTTTTTCAGCGGCAGAGACTAGGGGACTAGTCAGGATCGAGGGAAAGATGAACAAAGCAAAGTACAGAGAAATTCCTCCAGAGCAATAAGAAACCTCAGACTGGGGCGAAGTTCACCTTCAGGCAGGACAATGACCCTAAGCACACAGCCAAGACAACAGCAGGAGTGGCTTCGGGACAAGTCTCAATGTCCTTGAGTTGCCCAGCCAGAGCCCGGTCTTGAACCCAGTCGTTGTCTTGTTGGAAGGTGAATCCACACACATGACGTCATCTGAGCATCAAATCAAATTTTATTTGTCACATACACATGGTTAGCAGATGTTAATGCGAGTGTAGCGAAATGCTTGTGCTTCTAGTTCTGACAATGCAGTAATAACCAACGAGTAATCTAACCTAAAAATTTCACAACAACTACCTTATAAACACAAGTGTAAAGGGATGAAGAATATGTACATAGAAATATATGAATGTGTGATGGTATAGAACGGCATAGACAAGATGCAGTAGATGGTATAGAGTACAGTATATACATATGAGATGAGTAATGTAGGGTATGTAAACATATTAAGTGGCATTGTTTAAAGTGGCTAGTGATACATTTTTACATCAATTTTTCTGTTATTAAAGTGGCTGGACTTGAGTCAGTATGTTGGCAGCAGCCACTCAATGTTAGTGGTGGCTGTTTAACAGTCTGATGGCCTTGAGATAGAAGCTGTTTTTCAGTCTCTCGGTCCCTGCTTTGATGCACCTGTACTGACCTCGCCTTCTGGATGATAGCGGGGTGAACAGGCAGTGGCTCAGGTGGTTGTTGTCCTTGATGATCTTTATGGCCTTCCTGTGACATCAGGTGGTGTAGGTGTCCTGGAGGGCAGGTAGTTTGCCCTCGGTGATGCGTTGTGCAGACCTCACTACCCTCTGTAGAGCCTTACGGTTGTGAGCGGAGCAGTTGCCGTACCCGGCGGTGATACAGCCCGACAGGATGCTCTCGATTGTGGCTCTGTAAACGTTTGTGAGTGCTTTTGGTGACAAGCCGAATTTCTTCAGCCTCCTGAGGTTGAAGAGGCACTGCTGCGCCTTCTTCACCACACTGTCTGTGTGGGTAGACCAATTCAGTTTTGTCTGTGATGTGTACACCGAGGAACTTAAAACTGACTACCCTCTCCACTACTGTCCCGTCGATGTGGATAGGGGGGTGCTCCCTCTGCTGTTTCCTGAAGTCCACGGTCATCTCTTTTTGTTTTGTTGATGTTTAGTGTGAGGTTACTTTCCTGACACCACACTCCGAGGGCCCTCACCTCCTCCCTGTAGGCCGTCTCGTCGTTGTTGGTAATCAAGCCTACCACGGTTGTGTCATCTGCAAACTTGATCGCCCTCATCTGAGCGTGACGTATGTTGTTGAACGCTGAAAGAGAGACCTCAGTTTATTGTTTTTGTGAAGTTGTGACAGTGTTTCCTTTTAAAGTTTTTGATTTGATATACTTTTTGATTTTGGATCCTGCGGCTCAGTTGCTGTGAACGCTACTATCTGTCCCAGGATCCCATGTAAAAAGAGAGCCACAGAAACCCAGCTAGCCTATCTATCTCGGCAGTCTCAAATGGAGGTCGTATTTAAATTTTTTCAATGCTGCAGGAGCTGTGTTTATTTGTATTTATTCTGAGACATAGTGAACCGCCCAAACTTTCAAGTGTTTGCTTGCATAGGACTACAGGGGCGAAGTGGCTACTCTTTGCAAACAAGTAGCCAACCTACACAAGCTACCTGGAAATCCATGCCCACCTACTTTTTATTTTTCTTCTACCCCAATAGCCAGATGCCGCTCTGGTCTGGTGGAAGTGTCGCCGCCACGTCGGTCCGGCCGACTGGCCGGTACTCTGCAGGGATCCCTCCCCAAACGGGTCTCCCCCTTGCCTGGAGTACAGAGCTAGTAGGATGCTCCTGAATTATTTGGGGGATGTTCATGTTCTCGACCCAACCAAACAGCCATGGAGATATGTCACTCACCGGGGATCCAGAGGTTCCGGCGCCTTCTCCCCTTGGTGCTTCGGATTCGAGATTGGATCCAGAAGTTCCTGCTCCTTAATCCTCTGTTCTGTCTCCTCCTCCCGTGGCTTCTAACTCGGATTCAGATCCTAATAGTTCCAACCCTCATCAGACCATGAGGCTGCCTTGAGAGACTTGCCCATTCATCATCCAGTGGATACTGCAGCTTGCTTTGGTCCACCGGGCGCCATCATCCTCCAGTCCTTAAGGTGTTTGCGAAACTTGAGGGGTTTGCGAGGCAAAATAACTGCTGGACCTCCTCAGGCATTGCACCAGCTGTCGTCATCGGCAGCTCTTTTGTAAGGAACAACTTGGTTCCTGGGGCAAAAAACCTGTGCTACCCAGGAGCACGAGTACAGGACATTACAAGGCTGCTTCCGACCGTTCCACAACAGGGAGCTAATGCTGTCATAGTTCATGTGGGGTCAAACAACCTCAGGACTGCTAGCTCATAACTGAAATTAGATTTTAAAGAACTGATTCTAGAACTGAAAGAATCCAAAAAATGGCCAACCATTTCAAGTCCTGTTCCATCGTTGGGTTTGTGATCATGGAATATTGTGTATAAATGGTGAAAAAAGTCATATATGTAATCCATTTTTAATTCAAATGTGGGATATTTCAAGGGGTATTATTACTTTCTGAAGGCACTGCAAATGTCAATATTAAACAGTTGTGCTCTGGAATGATAGTATTCAATATTTATATACAATTGAAGTTGGAAGTTTACACACACTTAGGTTGGAGTCATTAAAACTTGTTTTTCATCCACTCCACAAATTTCTTGTTAACAAACTTTAGTTTTGGCAAGTCAGTCAGGACATCTACTTTGTGCATGACACAAGTAATTTTTCCAACAATTGTTGACAGACTGATTCATTCACTGTATCACAATTCCAGTAGGTCAGAAGTTTACATTCACTAAGTTGACTGTGCCTTTAAACAGCTTGGACAATTCCAGAAATTAATGTCATGGATTTATGTTTGAGTCAATTGGAGGTGTACCTGTGGATGTATTTCAAGGCCTACCTTCAAACTTAGTGCCTCTTTGCTTGACATAATGGGAAAATCAAAAGAAATCAGCCAAGACCTCAGAAAAGAATCTGTAGACCTCGATAAGTCTGGTTCATCCTTGGGAGCAATTTCCAAATGCCTGAAGGTACCACGTTAATCTGTACAAACAATATAATGCAAGTACAATCACCATGGGACCACACAGCCGTCATAGCGCTCAGGAAGGAGACGCATTCTGTCTCCTACAGATGAACGTACTTTGGTGCGAAAAGTGCAAATCAATACTAGAACAACAGCAAAGGACATTGTGAAGATGCTGGAGGAAACAGGTACAAAAGTATCTATATCCACAGTAAAACGGGTCCTATATCGACATAACCTGAAAGGCCACTCAGCAAGGAAGATGCCACTGCTCCAAAACCGCCTTAAAAAAAGCCAGACTAGAGTTGGCAACTGCACATGGGGACAAAGATTGTACTTTTTGGAGAAATGTGCTCTGGTCTGATGAAACAAAAATAGAACTGTTTGGCCATAATGACCTACCTTATGTTTGGAGGAAAAAGGGGGATGCTTGCAAGCCGAAGAACACTATCCCAACCGTGAAGCACAGGGGTGGGGACTGGTGCACTTGACAAAATAGATGGCATCATGATGCAGGAAAAATATGTGGAGCTATGAAAGCAACATCTCAAGACATCAGTCAGGAAGGTTAAAGCCAAATGGACATTGACCCAAAGCATACTTCCAAAGTTGTGGCAAAATGGCTTAAGGACAATAAAGTCAAGGTTTTGGAGTTTCCATTTTAAACCCTGACCTCAATCCTGTGGGCAGAACTGAAAAAGTGTGCCCGAGCAGGGAGGCCTATAAACCTGACTCAGTTACCCCAGCTCTGTCAAGAGGAATGAGACAAAATTATTGTGGAAGCTTGTGGAAGGCTACCTGAAACGTTTGACCCAAGTTAAACAATTTAAAGGCAATGCTACCAAGTACTAATTGAGTGTATGTAAACTTCTGACTCACTGGAAATGTGATGAAAGAAATAAATCATTCTCTCTACTATTATTCTGACATTTCACATTCTTAAATTAAAGTGGTGATCCTAACTGACCTAAGACAGGGAATTTTTACTAGGATTAAATGTCAGGGATTTGAAAAAACTGAGTTTAAATATATTTGGCAAAGGTGTATGTAAACTTCCAACTTCAACTGTCTACATTTTTTTACACAATGTATTTGGTGAATGTAGAATCTCCTCTGGGTCAGTTTAAAGCATTATTCATTAACAAGTGCTTGTAGTTCATGGAATTATGCCAAATGTTTTTTTTGCTTTGGAAATTCCTCCCCAAGAGCAATATCGAACACACACTGATTCAATAGTCCAAGTGTGAATAAACTCAACACTTTTAGAAAAAAAGGTGCCATCTAGGACCTAAAAGGGTTCTTTGGCTGTCCACCCTTTGAAGAACCCCTTTTGGTTCCAGGTATAAGCCTTTCCACAGAGGGTTTTACCTGGAACCATGAAGGGTTATTTTATGTGGACATCAAAATAACCCTTTTGGAACCCTTTTTTCTAAGAGTGTAGGCTACAATATGACTGAATAAATGACTACTCCTCTTGGTAGTCAATACATTATTCAAGTTGTTTATCATCCCTCAGGATCAAATACATTCTAAATCAAAGTATCGCTATCCCATTGTTTTTCTTAGACAATGTAATTATGCAATTTTAACCACTGCTGGTCCGTGTCCCATATTCTGATCCACTCTGCTGGTAAATGGGAAGTGACTGAACTGGTTGTTTTCTTTGAAACATAGTCGATATTTAGATGCAATCTGTCTTCCTGTCCATAGAGGTCCCCTGTGCTCTTGCGAATGCAGCTTTTTCCCAATGGAGCTGCAATCAGAATGGGTGCAACTGCTCAGTGACGTGTAAAAGGAAAAGGTTGCAATGCAGAATATTGGCTATAACAAGGACATTTATGCTTTTGATTATTTTATTATTTTATGGCCATGCAGATGCATTGACAGTTATAGATTTTGTGTGACACTTTTGCAGTGGTGAAGCAGATTTACGTTCTTTCCGCTACAAGGCTTCTACGTTTTGTACATTTTTCAGTGGGTCTAATCATGGAATTACATAGAATCCCTGTTAATTTAGAATGATCTCCGTGGTCTATTAGGCCTAGTAAAGATCTGTCGTATAACTGTTATTATGTGATATATTTTTAATGTGACACAAACACAACGACACTGTGGTGGCAGCGTAGCCTAGTGGTTAGAGTGTTTGACTAGTAACCAAAAGGTTGCAAGATCAAATCCCGAGCTGACAAGGTAAAAATCTGTCATTCCGCCCCTGAACAAGGCAGATAACCCACTGTTCCTAGGCCTTAACTGACTTGCCTAGTTAAATAAAGGTTTTATTTTTTTAAATCAGTCATGATGTTTTCATCTGACTGACAAATAATCACTTCAAAAGGCTCTCCTGTTGGCTGACTGCGCACATTTGGCCACTAACAAATTCCAGCATCCAAACAGCACAACTTGATGAATGGAAATGGACATCTATAAAAGAGTAATGGCATTTGGTGATTGTCATTTGGCCCACTACACTTGTAGCCAGAATTGATGCACATCTCCGCCTTGGCAAAAGTTTGTCTAGTTTTGATTTAGATTTGGTTGAGTTATCAACTAACGTGAAATCAACCAACAATTTCACCCTGTCATTGGATTTAAGTTAAAAATATTAAATTTCCTTACGTTCATGACTTTTTACTAAATCAATCCGTTTTCCACGTTGATTCAACATCATCACATTGTTTTTTTTGGTTGAAATTACATGAAAACAATGTTGATTCAACCAGTTTTTACCCAATGGAATGTTAGTGTTCTCGTTGAACCACAATGCAATTTGGAGGGTAATACCACCCATTTTCAAGTCAATTTGCACATTTTCATGCAGCTGACATATGGAAATTTTAAATAATGGAAAAATTTGTTTTCTTGCCATTTGTTTTAATTATTGTGATGGGCACACATTTTACAAGTACGCCGTACCGCCACTATTTATTTTGCCAGGTGCCGGACCGGACCATTCCGGTTTACTTTCACCCTTGCACTTATGCAAACTTTCCCAGGGTCATAATTTGGCATGAGCAGCAGGAAAGAATGCAGAGTCCAATTAAGGCTGACACTGGTGGTGGTGCCAGAGACGGTCAAAACTTCCAGAGAGCTCTGGACAACATATCTATGGCCTGTCTCGGCCCTCTTTGATCGGCCGCCCATCCATGCCCTCGCTTAATCGAATGGTAACCGTAACCTCCGCCAATCACGTTCGGTACATCTGTCCCCATGAACCTCAGAACAGCCCCTAAAAGGGCTACCTCTCTACTGTGGCTTACGATGACTAGGGACCACCAAGTCCCTTTGCTTTAAGACTACTCCTCAATTACGGATGTTGTTTCTGGACACCAAATCGTACAATTGTCAATGATGAGGATCTCAACAGTCATGCACCGATAAAGGAGTCTGAGGAGAAGGGTTGTCTCTTTTTGTTATGACTAATAGAACGCACCGAACAACACAAGTCTACTCATGACAAAAACAAAGTGTGCAGGAAAGGGAACTTCCCAGGAGGTTGGTTGAGGGTTGTCAATGAATAATGGTGTTGTGTCATGTTGTTTATGCATAACAATGCACCAGAGAGAAATGAGAGAAGACTTGAGATGAGGTAAATGTAGTAACCTCACAACACTAATAGATTCAGCAATAACGTAAAGGTTCCTTCAAATAGCAAAAAAGTGACGGACGTATTGTGTTGGTACAAACCTACATTTTAGATTTTTCTGTGACCCAGCAAAAGAGGGTTGTTAAAACTTAAGAATTGACCCAAGATGAATTGCAGACACACCAATGGGTCCAGAGGCACCATTTGGAAAACTGAAACAAATGACAGGAATGAATATGAGGAATCGGAGCCATAAAATTGTCCTATGAAGTGTGTCCATCCAGTGGAAGTGAGAAGACTGGGAGGTGTGGTGGCACGTTCCCACTCCGAATGACCTGGCTGGCATTCCTCCCTTCATCTGATTGGTTGGTTAATCTGATTGGTTGGAGAAGAGCTGGATGCACGTCTGAGGGAATCCCTCTTCGAGCTGCCTGTGGCGCCCTGTGGACCATCCTCAACACTGGGATTGTATTTTTAATATCCTTATTTATTAATATAATATCATCCAGACTACAGGAATCACAATACAATAAAATCCCACATTTGAACCAAAATTAAACATTTTCGGTGGCCACTGGAAATGGTATTGTTTTGTCAAATTATGTTGATCGTGTACAGTTGTTAGTTTGATTGTTGCAAAACATTGCATCCAGCTTTTTGCAGGGCTGTGTTTTACAGGTGTAAATCACAAGAGGTATAATCTGAACATTTTAATTTGAAAATTAGGGGGGTTTGACTGAAGGAAAACATCTTCAGATATCATTTAGGCTAGTGTGTTTTGTGAAGCTTGGTGGCACTTCAATGCTCTCCTCTAAGTATTGATGTGTAAAGGCATGTTGTGGCTTCATATTGATGTTGTGGCTTTAAAGGGTTGATGGAAAAATCAAACCATGTAGAGAGTGGGTTGAAATCAGTTATCAATAAATAGACTTGTGAAGTGTTGCTGCATTAGAACAGCAATGTAACTATTTAGTATCTGTAAGACATGAAACAACAATAATGCGGTGTTTATTTTTGCCTCATGACCCTTTCATAATGATTTTTTAACATTTTTGCCTCCGATCCACTGAGCTATATTTCAACAACAAGAACGATAATGCCACAGTGCACCACAGTACATTGTCATAATGAAATTTTAACCATGTGTAATGGAAGAAAGAGCACAGTTATGTTTAGATTAATAAATTATATTCAATCAATTATGGAACGACGACAGTGAAGTATTCATAACTAAGTTACAGATCCTAAAAATGAAGTGTTAAATGTGTATGTGTTTCTTGGCACATTCCAAACCTATATACTGCAGTTTCCCATCTGTCCTTGTAGTCATCTTCAGACTAAGCCACACTCTCACTGTCCTTAATGTTTGCGATCTGGGGGATGAATCTTACACGAGCCACGAGCACTTAGAAGCCTGGCACGTGTGCCTTCCGCATCCCATGGGATCTGATCAGTCTGCTCTGAGAGACTGAGGCCAACTCGCCTACTCACAGGTCCCGTCAGGTCAATGTCCTTTCACTCAGTGGCACCACACAGACAACGTTCTGTGACCAGACGATGCAGCACTTCTCCTCGGGTACCTCCCGAGTTCAAGCAGACACACCTGCATATTTTGACTGTACAGGTGTAGGATTCATTTTAGCTAGCTTGCTGCAGCAGGAACATAATCATGCAGCAACAGCAAATGTGAATTATTATGTGGATTATAATTAATGGTCATTTTTATAGGGGTAGATTCATTTTCTGTAAGGGAAAATCAAGTCTACAATTTCAATGTGGAATTACAAACTTCCGAAGCCTTTTTAAGCCTCAAATACACTACAAGTTTTAAATGTCCTGCATTGCAGGAAAGTTCTCCTGCAACAGGGTGATCAAATTAAGATCCTACATCTGCACATTATGTTATTGTGGTGGCTGGTGGCATTGGAGGATGTAAATGGAGGGAATGACTTTGAAGAGGTCATTTAAGTATACACTTGAGGGCAATGCTTTAGAATAAGTGACTCGATATTTTGTAACTTAATTGGTAGGAGTGGAGTAGCTTAGCTAGCTACCTACTACGGAGTCCAGTGGCAACGGAGCTCAAACTTCATCTCTTGAGTCCTACTACAGAGAAGCCATAGACGACGGGAACGGTGAATGCACAAGACACTATGCTACCTACCTGCCCCAAGACCTTAACTGCATTTTATCATAATCATCTCTCTCTGCGTTGGTTGGTGGAGAGCTTTGCCATGGTGTGGGCACTGAGGCGGACACCCATTGAGAGAGGAACAATCGGAGGCCCCCAGAACGACGGGACAGGACAAGAAAAGAAGTGGAGGGTCTGGATCTATTTTCAGAGCAAGAACAGAGGCTCCCCTGTCACAAGCTCCTCCATGCGAACAGCAACATTGAAACGGGGCCCTGAGCAAACAGCGACAGAAGTGTGGTCAGTCTCCACGCCAGAGCCATGTGTATCTCTCTCTCTCTCTCTCTCTCTCTCTCTCTCTCTCTCGTCGGCCATGGTACTGCTCATTCTGGGAGGCATGAAGAGCTTTTATAAATACCAGAAAGAGAAGTTGGACAAATGAGCCTTGTAACAACAGTTAATGTAATAACTTTTAAAAATGTACAGTACCAGTCAAAAGTTTGGACACACCTACTCATTCAAGAGTTTTTCTTTATTTCTACATGGTAGAATACTAGTGAATACATCAAAACTTTGAAATAACACATATAGAATCATGTAGTAACCAAAAAACTGTTAAACAAATCAAAATACATTTTATATTCTTCACCCTGTGCCTTTGCACACTCTTGGCATTCTCTCAACCAGCTTGACCTGGAATTCTTTTCGAACAATATTGAAGGAGTTCCCACATATGCTGAGCACTTGTTGGCTGCTTTGAAGTTAGGAGAGTGAAGCACTGCATCACTCTCCTTCTTGGTCAATTAGCCCTTACACAGTCTGGCGGTGTTTTTGGTCATTGTCCTGTTGAAAAACAAATGATAGTCCCACGAAGCACAAACTAGATGGGATGGTGTATCGCTGCAGAATGCTGTGATGAACATGCTGGTTAAGTGTGACTTGAATTCTAAAAAAATCACTGACAGTGTCACCAGCAAAGCACCCACACACCATCACACCTCCTCCTCCATGCTTCACGGTGGGAACCTCACATTCGGAGATCATCCATTCACCTACTCTGCGTCTCACAAGGACACGGCGGTTGTCAAAGGACAGATTTCCACCGTTCTAATGACCATTGTTTCTTGGCCCAAGCAAGTCTCTTCTTCGTATTGGTGTCCTTTAGTAGTGGTTTCTTTGCAGCATTTCGACCATGAAAGCCTGATTCATGCAGTCTCCTCTGATCAGTTGATGTTGAGATGTGTCTGTTTACTTGAACTCTGTGAAGCATTTATTTGGGCTGCAATCTGAGGTGCAGATAACTGTAATGAACTTATCCTCTGCAGCAGAGGTAACTCTGGCGGTCCTCATGAGAGCCAATTTCATCATAGCGCTTGATGGTTTTCGCGACTGCAGTTGAAGAAACTTTCATTGTTACTGAAATGTTCTGGATTGACTGACTTTCATGCCTTAAAGTAATGATGGACTGACGTTTCTCTTTGCTTATTTGAGCTGTTCTTGCCAAAATATGGACTTGGTCTTCTGTATACCACCCCTACCTTGTCACAACACAACTGATTGGCTCAAACACATTAAGATGGAAACAAATTCCACAAATGAACTTTTAACAAGGCACACCTGTTAATTGAAATGCATTCCAGGTGACTAGCTCATGAAGCTGGTTGAGATAATGCTAAGAGTGTGCAAAGCTGTCATCAAGGCAATGGGTGTCTACTTTGAAGAATCTGAAATATAAAATATATTTTATTTAACACTTTTTTGGTTAAAACATGATTACATATATGTCTTCACTATTATTCTACAATGTAGAAAATAGTAAAAAATAAATAAAAATCCTTGAATGAGTAGGTGTGTCCAAACTTTTGACTGGTACTGTAATAACTTTTAGATTTTTTGATGTAATTAAACCTGTTAATGTATTAACTTGCCGGTTAACGTAATAAAATGTTGAACGGTTAATGCAATACTTTATTACAATAAGCACACATGACCACACATGCACATAATATGTTATTACATTAACCGGTGGTTATTACATTATCAGGTGAGTAATAACTTGTTTTTAATTAATACATTAACCGGTGTTATCATATCTACTGTAGTTACATTCTCTGCCTCGGCCTGAGAGGCCGGCTGTTTACTTCAAATGGAGTCTGAGGACTTGGGCAAGGCAAGTTCATGCTCTAATTATCAAATTGCGTTGTCTGGCTTCGTGCTTTGCTGGCCACATGACATTTGTTTCCTGGGCCCTAGGTAGCCTGGGTAGCTTGATTGAATGGCATTGTTGTGGCAGCCCTTTGTTCGATATCGGTCACTCCAAAGAATGTCACCTTCTCCTACTTCTGAGTATACCCCCTATCCTCTTTTTTTGGGTAGAGAAACAGAGATTAATAGCCACAATTGCATAGACCACACAGTGAGTCACCAGATATCCTGCGACTGAGGCACAATTTTCACCAGACAACCAGTTTGATATCAGTGGGTGTTCTCGTGTTGCCGTTCTGTTATTCCAAGATAATTCCTCACTCCAAATGGAAGTGGCAGCAGAGCAGTCTTGCCAATATACCAGTAAGTTCGTAAAAATTCTAAATGTATTCATGACGTTGAACACTTCTCACATTGTAACTTTTTGAGTTCAAGTGAATATCAAACCATAACATAATGCTGTTGGGACAGCCTTTTCCTTTAATCCTTAACCACAAGCACACACTCAATTTCAAAGAGCGAGCCCGGGGAAGCACGTTGTGCAACGCTACAGCTCCCCACACTGGGTTTTCTTGGGGCATTGCCGAAACCGAGGGAGGGCTATGCGATAAAAGTACAAGTTTGGGGAATTTATCCACGGCCTTGAATATTAGGCACTCCTGATATAGCATTTAGCCTTTGCGCTATAGGTGCAGTTCTTTTTCATCAAACTGTGTGCTGTGCAACAGATGTGGGTCTCGACTCGACTGCCAACAACCGATCTTCCCTCCAGGCCCTCTGGTTGCACTCCAACTGATCCTGGAGATTTCTGAAGTCGTTATTCAATCATCGTTAATGACACTTCAAAAGATATAACAGAAAAGTATCTCCACTATATCTGAATCAAAATCAGATCTTACATCTGGTACAATATCCAGCAATTAGTTATGTTTGATTGATCTGTGCACCGGACTTGTAGTATTTTGTAACACATCGTGAACAGGAGGATCAGCTAATGCAAATGTGAAACAAAGCGTGAGTGTGTCACCCAGAGCCAAGTGAGTGAAGCAGGTCTCGACGTGAGGGGACAGCTCCTGCCCGAGGGGCCCTTCATTCACAGGGAGTCGGTGACTGACAGTGTGTCCACCTGTGACACAATACTCTCAAAGTCGAGCGTCATACCAGACCCAGGCTGTCCGCGAACACCCTTTTGTCCAAAAAGGCATGGTTTATATGAGGATAAACGTCTCAGCATACATTCATTCAAAAAGGTCATCCATTCATAGTGCATCAAAGCTCTCTCCTGGTGATAGACTTTACTTAACTTTCAACTCTGGGAGCTTCTCTATACAGGGAATGGCAGCGGTGTCCACTTTGTTTTTACAGGCAGGTGAAATATGCAAGAATTTCAAAACATGGTTATCCTCCGGTGAGGTCAGACAAGGAGGAGGAAACTCCAGGGGAGCGACATTGAGCTATAGTTTCAAACAGCTCTGAACCGTATCTGGGTCATTTTCATCTCCTGTCCTCACCTCACCTCCACAAACCGCCTCACCATCCCTTGCTCAATCAATCCATTAAATGGGCTATTGACTTGAGCCAGGATGCGGCACAAATAATAAGGTCTGTGCGTGTGTTTCTGTGTGTGCTTATGGGGCTGGTCGATACTGGTTGTGTGTGCGTGCGTGCGTGCAATTGTGTGAGAGAATGAGTGAGTGTGAAACCGTTTCCTCTGAAAGATTGATGTTTTGCTGTGAGTTTGCCAGATATGAAGGGCAGGCTTTCCGGAGGCCTTCTATGTTTATGTGCAGAGACAAACGAAGACATACCGCTCGGACAGCATTCTGTTCTCACTTAGACTTAATCTGAGTTGACCACAGAGTTTTGCTCTGTCCACAGTCAAGCCACAGGAATTTGAGAAATTATTGTGGATTACGAGCATAACATGATCCATGAGAATTATTTTGGTGGCAGAAGTCAAAAGGCTTCTCATGGATATACACTCCCCTCCATATGTATTTGGACAGTGAAGCTAACATTTTTTTTATTTGGCTCATATATTTCCAGTTGTGTGTATTCATGGTTGCCAATGGAAGCCAGGCTTCGCCAAAAGATTGACCCAGAAAAAAAGAAAAAAACATTGAATAATTTAGTTTCATAAATGTCCTTAAATTCGCAAGACGTTAGAATGTATATCAGCGGAGAAAGCATCTTAGCAAACTAAACAGCACCCTTCTGTCTCTGTATGTGTAGTGTATCTATCTGGTGCTGGCTGGTCAGAAAGAGTATGAGATTATTGCCGCCCGTAGCATTGATTTCAAGGGAAGCCAGTGAGCATTTGGCATCCCTTGATAAAATGTTTTTAAAATGTTTAAAAAATAATAGCCAATCAGCATTGAGCTAAACTGAGTGAGGTCAGCTGTGAATGGTCCTGGCACAACAACAAAAAAGTGTCAAGGGAAGCCCGTTTGGATTTGGCTTCAGACCAATCACATCATAAGACAAACATCATTATTGACTGAAAAAAACTTGAGATGTTGCATTTCGTTGTGTTGTCCTCCGGTGGCTAGCTTGCTAGCTAAAATGGTCCCTTTGCTAAATTCGCCATGGAAGGAGATAGGGATTTCGACTTGGTTTTACTTAATTCTCCTTACTGGCCAATGGTTATAATGGTGATTCTGATCCAACCATAAATTCATAAACGGTGCCCCTGGTCTGAAAGGATGGAAGTTCAACATGTAGCTAGATGTAGTATGCTTAGCTAGCTGGCCTGGCATATCGTTGCCTATGAAAGGAAGTTAGGCTAGCGAGCAAGTATTTTAGCCAGGTAACCTAGGACAACAAAACTCAAAAGTGACAGAGTCATACATGGTTTAGGCAACATGAAAGAGTGGAGGATGGCATGTTTTTTCTACTTGCAGGCACACACACACAAAGAAATCAGTACAATGGACTGCCACATTATATTTAGTTTACATTGATTGGACTAAATATATTTTGGGGTATCTTTTAGTTGTCACTGTATTAGATTCAGCATAGCTGATTAGATGTGCTTCTAAATCAAAAGTTGTTTTGTAGTCCAAAAATGTTGGCATCAATACCTTGCTTAACGATGCTGTTGGTCGTGTAGCTGTTTTCGGGCTGACCCCAATTAGTTGACTGGTCGATTGTTTAGTCGTTAGGCTGTTGGTCGACCAAGATGGTTTTAGTCAAGCAGTAACAAATATATATAGAGTACCAGTCAAAAGTTTGGACACACCTACTCATTCAAGGGTTTTTCTTAATTGTTTACTTTTTTCTACATTGTGGAATCATAGTGAAGACATCAAAACTTTGAAATAACATGTAGTAACTAAAAAAGTGTTAAACAAATCCTAATATATTTTATATTTCAGATTCTTTAAAGTAGCCATCCTTTGCCTTGATGACAGCTTTGCACACTCTTGGCATTCTCTCAACCAGCTTCATGAGGTAGTTACCTGGAATGCATTTCAATTAACAGGTGTGCCTTGTTAAAAGTTCATTTGTGGAATTGTGTTCCTTAATGAGTTTGAGCCAATCAGTTGTGTTGTGACAAGGTAGGGGTGGTATACAGAAGATAGCCCTATTTGGTAAAAGACCAAGTCCATATTATGTCAAGAACAGCTCAAATAAGCAGAGAAACAATAGTCCATCATCACTTTAAGACATGAAGGTCAGTCAATATGGAACGTTTCAAGTACTTTGAACGTTTCTTCAAGTGCAGTCGCAAAAACCATCAAGCGCTATGATGAAACTGGCTCTCATGAGGACCACCGGAGGAAACGAAGACCCAGAGTTACATCTGCTGCAGAGGATAAGTTCAGTAGAGTTACCAGCCTCAGAAATTGCAGCCCAAATAAATGATTCACAGAGTTCAAGTAACAGACACATCTCAACATCAAGACTGCGTGAATCAGGCCTTCATGGTCGAATTACTGCAAAGAAGCCACAACTAAAGGACACCAATAAGAAGAAGAGACTTGCTTGGGCCAAGAAACACAAGCAATGGACATTAGACTGGTGGAAATCTGTCCTTCGGTCTGATGAGTCCAAATTTGAGATTTTTTGTTCCAATCATTGTGTCTTTGTGATACGCAGAGTAGGTGAATGGATGATTTCCTCATGTGTGGTTCCCAACGTGAAAAATGGAAAAATGGAGGAGGTGTGATGGTGTGGGGTGCTTTGCTGTTGACACTGTCAGTGATTTATTTAGAGTTCAAGTCATACTTAACCAGCATGGTCACCACAGCATTCTGCAGCGATACACCATCCCATCTGGTTTGCCCTTAGTCCCACTATCATTTGTTTTTCAACAGGACAATGACCCAAAACACAACTCCAAGCTGTGTAAGGACTATTAGACCCAGAAGGAGAGTGATGGAGTGCTGCATCAGATGACTTGGCCTGTACAATCACCCAACCTCAACCCAATTGAGATGCTTTGGGATGAGTTGGACTGCAGAGTGAAAGGAAAAGCAGCCAACAAGTGCCCAGCATATGTGGGAACTCCTTCAAGACTGTTAGAAAAGCATTCCAGCATTCCAAAAGCATTCCAGGTGAAGCCCACAAGGATGCGTTCTGAGCCCTCTCCTGTACTCCCTGTTCACCCACGACTGCGTGGCCACGCACGCCTCCAACTCAGGCGTGCGCCTCCAACTCAATCATCAAGTTTGCGGACGACACAACATTGGTAGGCTTGATTACCAACAATGACAAGACGGCCTACAGGGAGGAGGTGAGGGACCTCGGAGTGTGGTGTCAGGAAAATAACCTCACACTCAACGTCAACAAAACTAAGGAGATGATTGTGGACTTCAGGAAACAGCAGAGGGAACACCCCCCTATCCACATCGATGGAACAGTAGTGGAGAGGGTAGCAAGTTTTAAGTTCCTCGGCATACACATCACAGACAAACTTAATTGGTCCACCCACACAGACAGCATCGTGAAGAAGGCGCAGCAGCGCCTCTTCAACCTCAGGAGGCTGAAGAAATTTGTCTTGTCACCAAAAGCACTCACAAACTTCTACAGATGCACAATCGAGAGCATCCTGGCGGGCTGTATCACCGCCTGGTATGGCAACTGCTCCGCCCACAACCGTAAGGCTCTCCAGAGGGTAGTGAGGTCTGCACAACGCATCACCGGGGGCAAACTACCTGCCCTCCAGGACACCTACACCACCCGATGTTACAGGAAGGCCATAAAGATCATCAAGGACAACAACCACCCGAGCCACTGCCTGTTCACCCCGCTATCATCCAGAAGGCGAAGTCAGTACAGGTGCATAAAAGCTGGGACCGAGAGACTGAAAAACAGCTTCTATCTCAAGGCCATCAGACTGTTAAACAGCCACCACTAACATTGATTGGCTGCTGCCAACACACTGACTCAACTCCAACCACTTTAATAATGGGAATTGATGGGAAATTATGTAAAATATATCACTAGCCACTTTAAACAATGCTACCTAATATAATGTTTACATACCCTACATTATTAATCTCATATGTATACGTATATACTGTACTCTATATCATCTACTGCATCTTTATGTAATACATGTATCACTAGCCACTTTAACTATACCACTTTGTTTAAATGCTCATCTCGTATGTATATACTGTACTCAATACCATCTACTGTATCTTGCCTATGCTGCTCTGTACCATCACTCATTCATATATCTTTATGTACATATTCTTTATCCCCCTACACTTGTGTGTATAAGACAGTAGTTTTGGAATTGTTAGTTAGATTACTTGTTGGTTATTACTGCATTGTCGGAACTAGAAGCACAAGCATTTCGCTACACTCGCATTAACATCTGCTATCCATGTGTATGTGAGAAATAACATTTGATTTGATTTGAGTGTGCAAGGCTGTCATCAAGGCAAAGCGTGGCTACTTTGAAGAATCTCAAATATAAATATATTTTGATTTGTTTAGCCCTTTTTTGGTTACTACGTGATTCCATATGTGTTTTTTCATAGTTTTGATGTCTTCACTATTATTCTACAATGTAAAAAATAGGTATATATTTTTATCAGAATATTTCCCTGCCTGCAGGCTACAATGTTTTTATTTATTGGCTTCATGTAGGCTATTTTTATGTAGTTGGCAATGGCAGTAGAATATAGTTTTTAGGTTTGTATCATTTTCTTTTAGATTTGGGTAGAATTTTGATTCATCACATGAAAATGATTGTGAGATATGAAGACGTTTCATGTAAATTTACATATGAAAACCATAACTTGTACACAGATCGGTAGAAATAAGAAGATAAATTGGTATTCCGCATGAGATTCCTCCTGTAACCTATTACCGGAAACTTTAGGAGAGTAATGGCAGAATCTGCGAAAGCAAGCAAGAGCAGGAGGAGAATAGTTGGGTCAGGTTAATGTTTTTTTCTTCTGGTTATCTCGATCTCTGGCCCCCTCTTGAGGCAATTGTCTTATTTCATCAAACCGTAAGAGTAAAGCATCAGACAAGCTCAATGTATGTAGTTGATTTTATTAAAACACATAGGGTTTGTCTATATATGGAAAAATATTTCAGAAAATATTCAGACCACATTTTGTTACCTTCCAGCCTTAAATTGATGAAATAGTCCCCCCCCCCCCACATCTATACACACAATACCAAAAATGACAAAAGCAAAAAACAGGTTTTTTTTTTTTTTAACCCTGAAATGTCACATTTACGTAAGCATTCAGACCTTTTACTAAGTACTTTGTTGAAGCACCTTTGGCAGTGATTATAGCCTCGAGTCTTCTTGGGTATGATGCTACAAGCTTGGCACACCTGCATTTGGGGAGTTTCTCCCATTGTTCTCTGCAGATCCTCTCAAGCTCTGCCAGCTTGGTTTCGGAGCATCGGTGCACAGGTATTTTCAGGTCTCTCCAGAGATGTTCGTTCGGGTTCAAGTCCGGGCTCTGGATGCGCCACTCAAGGACATTCAGAGACTCTCCTGCGTTATCTTGGCTATGTGCTTAGGGTCGTTGTCCTGTTGGAAGGTGAACCTTCACCCCAGTCTGAGGTGCTGAGTGCTCTGGAGCAGGTTTTCATCAAGGATCTCTCTCTACTTTGCTCCATTCATCTTTCCCTCAAATCTGACTTGTCTCCCAGTCCCTGCCTCTGATAAACATCCCCACAGCATGATGCTGCCACCACTATGCTTCACCGTAGGGATGGTGCCAGGTTTCCTCCAGACATGATGCTTGGCATTCAGGCCAAAGAGTTCATTCTTGGTTTCATCAGACCAGAGAAGCTTGTTTATCATGGTCTGAAAGTCTTTCAGTTACCTTTTGGCCTGTCATGTGCCTTGTACTGAGGAGTGACGTCCTTCTGGCCACTCGACCATAAAGGCCTGATTGGTGGATGCTGCAGAGATGGTTGTCCTTCTGGAAGGTTCTCCCAACTCCACAGAGGAACTCTGTATCTCTGTCAAAGTGAGCATTGGGTTCTTGGTCACCTCCCTGACCAGCTTCTGACCAGCTCTAGGAAGAGACTTGGTGGTTCCAAACTCTTCCATTTAAGAATGATGAGGGCCGTTGTGTTCTTGGGGACCTTCAATACTGCAGAAATGTTTTGGTACCCTTCCCCAGATCTGTGCCTCGACTCAATCCTGTCTCTGAGCTCTATGGACAATTATTTCAACCTCATGGCTCGGTTTTTGCTCGGACAATGCCTTTCCAAATCATGTCCAACCAATTGAATTTACCCCAGCTGGGCTCCAAATAAGTTGTAGAAACATGTCAAGGATAATCATTGGAAACAGGATGCCCCGAAGCTCAATTTCGAGTCTAATAGCAAAGGGTAAGGCCCAAAATGTGGAAAAAGTTAAGGGCTCTGAATACTTTCCAAAAGGACTGAATATGTATTTTGCCACACTATGTGGTTGGAATAATACTGTGACATTATGCAAATAATGATGATGCCCTTTTAGTGTATTAGCTGTTTGAAAAGTCCCTGAATTTTCAGCCTGTTTTGGTCGGATGGAGTTTTTGCCTGCCTAATGACATCACCAGGTGGTAAGTTAGTTAATACACCAATAAGAAAGAGAGTTCCAAACCTCTCTGCCAATAATAGCTAGTTTTCCCCTCCTCACTCAGACTACCCCGAGACAGTCAGAGTAAAATTATTGCATGAAAAGTTGCCATTAGATGAAGTGGCCATTAGATGACTTTTTAAATGTGATTTTGCTACAGACTTTGCCCCATGACATAAAAAGTACCATTCCAGACTCAATCACAAGCCCAGAGGATCGTTTGATTGTACTGCCACAAAACCAACACTAAAATCAAAGCACATCAGCCATGTAAGTGTTATGTATGTTTCAATGACAAGCTTAGGATCAGACATAAGGATATAAATATTACAGACTCCTCTGAGCAACATGGCTACCCACCTGCTAATCAGAAACAGTGTTAACCCAAACGCCCTCTCTCTTCGGTGTGGATTCATTTATTTTATTTTATTTTACCTTTGTTTATCTAGGCATGTCAGTTAAGAACAAATTCTTATTTTCAATGACGGCCTAGGAACAGTGGGTATAGCTGTCTGTTCAGGGGCAGAACGACAGATTTGTACCTTGTCAGCTCGGGGTTTTGAACTTGCAACCTTCCGGTTACTAGTCCAACGCTCTAACCACTAGTACTTCCAAATGCAGGAAGACGCTGACATTAGAAATCAAATAAATGTCTTTCATGTGATGTTTGGAGGTCCGTTAAAAGAGGTTTCTGATTGGGTCCTTAATCTCCAAATGATGTTCATGTGCTCACCTGCATTGAGTGTCTCGGGAAAATGTAGTTTGCTTTGACTACAGTAATGACTGATTTTATTATGCCCTGTAAATCTAAATAATTTTGGGTGAACCTTTCCACGGACTTAACTATACAACAACCTGCCTCCTTACATGGTAAAGTACAGTAAATGTAAAACCCAGGTGAATGGAATATACTGTTCTCGTAATTCATTTGTTCTTATTGTCTTATAGTATGTCAAAGCTCTGTTGAAGGATGACAGTGGAAGGAAAGTGACCGAGAGGAGAATCGGGTATTTGTCCGTGTGAACGGATCTGTACTTCATATAATTGGAGACCACAATAGCAGCTTGACAGGCTCAATTACAGGAGGGTCCTCTCCTCCGCGGTTCCTTTTCTTGTAGTCTCTCTCTTTCACACACTCCAATACACGCCGGGGTCTTAGTGTGACATGGTCTTTTGCTCTTAGCCAATGCACATACGCTCACACACAACGATGTGACTGAGGTTATGACAACCAAAAATGACAACCAAAATAGCCAGTGTGTTTAGCCTGTCAGAATTTGGTATCCACCACTAATGTAGATTTATATTGTCACAAATATTTTTTTTAAATGTATTCCACACAAGCTTAGGTTCAGGCAGTCTAAAAAACATGTCTTTCATCAAATCCAATGTTATTTGTCACATGCGCCAAATACAACCTTACAGTGAAATGCTTACTTGCAAGCCCTTAACCAACAATGCAGTTTTAAGAAAAATACCACTCAAAATAAGTAATAATAGTAACAAACAATTAAAGAGCAGCAGTAAAATATCAATAGGGAGGCTATATATAGGGTGTACCGGTACAGAGTAAAGGTGCGGGGGCACCGGTTGTCGAGGTAATTGAGGTAATATGTACATGTAGGTAGAGTTATTAAAGTGGCTATGCATTGATAATAACAGAGTAGCAGCAGCGTAAAGGGGGGTGCAATGCAAAAAGTCTGGGTAGCCATTTGATTAGACGTTCAGGAGTATTATGGCTTAGGGGTCGAAGCTGTATAAAAGCCTCTTGGACCTAGACTTGGCGCTCCGGTACCCTTGCCATGGGTTAGCAGAGAGAACAGTCTATGACTAGGGTGGCAATTTTTAAGGCCTTCCACTGACACCGCCTGGTATAGAGGTCTTGGATGGCAGGAAGCTTGTCCCCAGTGATGTACTGGGCCATACTCACTACCCTCTGTAGTGCCTTGCATTCGGAGGGCGAGCAGTTGCCATACCAGGCGGTGATGCAACACGTCAAGATGCTCTCGATGGTGCAGCTGGAGAACCTATTGAGGATCTGAGGACCCATGCCAAATCTTGTCAGTCTCCTGAGGGGGAATAGGTTTTGTCGTGCCCTCTTCACGACTGTCTTGATTGAGGGAGAGGGTTCTTGTCCCTGCACCTCCTCCCTATAGGTTGTTTCATTGTTGTTGGTGATCAAGCCTACCACTGTTGTGTCATCAACAAACTTAATGATGGTTTTGGAGTCGTGCCTGGCTGTGCAGTCATGAGTGAGATCAGGAGGGGACTGAGCACGCACCCCTGAGGGGCCCTGACGCTTTGCCTGGTTGATGGTTCGTCAGAGGGCATAGCGGGATTTCTTTTAAGCTTCCGGGTTAGAGTCCCGCTCCTTGAAAGCAGCAGCTCTACCCTTTAGCTCAATGTGGATGTTGCCTGTAATTGATGGCTTCTGGTTTCGGTATGTACGTACAGTCACTGTGGGAACAATATCATCAATGCACGTATTAATGAAGCCAGTGACTGATGTGGTGTACTCCTCAATACCATGGGAAGAATCTCGGAACATATTCCAGTCTGTGCTAGCAAAACTGTCCTTTAGCTTAGCATCTGTTTCATCTGACCACTTTTTTATTGACTGAGTCACTGGTTTTATCAATAAGTACATTGATGTCATCGTCCCCACAGTGACTGTACGTACATACCCCAACCAGAAGCCATGGATTAACAGAAATTGAATTATGTGTCCCTGAACAAAGGGGGGTCAAAATCAAAAGTAACAGTTAGTATCTAGTGTAATGCTTATAGTTCCAACAGTACAGCAATATCTAACATGTAATCTAACAATTCCACAACAACTACCTTATACATACAAATCAAAGTAAATGAATGGAATAAGAATATATACATATACATATATGGATGAGCAATGACAGAGCAGCTTAGGCAAGATGCAATAGATGGTATAAAATACAGCAAATCCATATGAGATGTGTATTGCAAGATATGTAAACATTATTCAAGTAGCATTATTTAAGTGACTAGTGATCAATTTATTTCAAGGGGCCAATGATTTCAAGTATGTATGTAGGAAACAGCCTCTTTGTGTTAGTGATGGCTGTTTAACAGTCTAATGTCCTTGAGATAAAAACTGTTTTTCAGTCTCTCGGTCCCAGCTTTGATGCACCTGTACTGACCTTGCCTTCTGGATGGTAGCGGGGTGAACAGGCAGTCGCTCGGGAGCTTGTTGTCCTTGATAATCGTTTTGGCCTTCCCATGACATCGGTTGGTGGTGTAGGTGTCCTAGGGGCAGGTAGTTTTTCCCTGGTGATGCGTTGTACAGGCTGCACCACCCTCTGGAGAGCCTTGCGGTTGTGGACGGTGCAGTTGCCATACCAGGCAGTGATGCAGCCCGACAGGATGCTCTCAATTATGCTTCTGTAAAAGTTTGTGAGGGTTTTAGGTGACAAGCCACATTTCTTCAGCCTCCTTAGGTTGACGAGGCGTTGTTGCGCCTTCTACACCACACGGTCTGTGTCAGTGGACCACTTCAGTTTGTCTGTGATGTGTACGCCGAGGAACTTAAATCTTTCCACCTTCTCCACTGCTGTCCCGTCGATGTGGATAGGGGGGTGCCCCCTCTGCTGTGTCCAGAAGTCCACTATCATCTCCTTTGTTTTGTTGACATGTTTTTAGTTTGTCCAATTTCTTATCCAGCATTTGTTCATTGGCCAGTAGTACCGATGGCAAAGACAGGTTAGCCATTCGTTGCCGGATCCTCACAAGGCACCCCAATCTCCTTCCGCAAAACCGCTGTCTCTTTCTCCTGCGAATGACAGGGATGAGGGTCTGTTCAGGTATCTATAGTAAATCCCTCTCGTCCGACTCATTAAAGAAAAATTATTAGTCCAATTTAAGGTAGATAATCACTGTTCTGATGTCCAGAAGCTCTTTTTGGTCAGAAGAGACGGTAGCAGCAACATTATGTACAAAATAAGTTACAAAAAAACAAAATAGCACGGTTGGTTAAGAGCCCATAAAACAGCAGCCATCCGCTCCGACGCCATTATCCTCAAATGAGGACACGTGTTACAGTTACATGCGATTACTCCGTTGTCAGAAAACTTTTGTTGAGGATAGGGAAGGATTTAAAAAGAACAATCACTAGAGACTGAGGAGGCAGGGTTTTTGTGAATGATAAAAGTGAGGGAAATATCTTGTCTGGCTTAAACAAGTTATGCAATTTCATGCACCTGTTTGCCCTGAGCTCTGCTGTCAAGTGAATCATCTGACCAGAGTGCCTTTCCCTCTCGGGGATGGTCAAAAAATATTACCAAATGGCAAAGACATTCTGATTCTATCATAGACAGGTCAGGAAGGACATTTGAGCTTATCAACCTCCAACCCTGATCCATCAGTGTTTTCACAATTTACCCCGAACCTCCAAGAGCCAGCAGCTTCTCCCATTGTTTTTTAGCCTGTGCCTGTCCCATCAGAACAGGGAGGACTGGGGATCCTGTTCACTGCCTTTATCACCTCTCCTCCTTCCCTTTCTCTCATTCCCTCCTCCTTTTACTCTCGTATCATTCTCTTTCCAGACTGAGCTTCCCTCTGCCAGTTGTATCGCTGTATTGTGTACAAGCCCACCTGTATACACAGAAGGTAGACGCTGTCTGTCTGTGCTCGGCGTCTTGGCCATACGGAGCCGTTTTGTTTTCTTGGGCAAGTTGAATCCAGAGGTGCCTCTTGATGGAAGAGTTTAACCCCCCTTCCCTTGAGCCACCTTTTGTTTTGTTCCTCTTACCCAAGGGCCAACAAAGTCAGGGAATCTCCCATATTTTCAACACTGCTGGCTACAGAAAATACAGTAAATTGTTATGTTTGAACCCAACTGAACCATTGAATGACTCGCTTAACCTCTTTATTTCCCAAGCCTTTCTCTGTCTGTGAGAATCTGGGCGGCTTTCCTCTTATATTACTGCCAGATAGATCTAGGCTGATTTTGAGGATGTGGCGCCCTTCTAAGAGAACCCTAACAATGAATAATTTGCCCCTGACAATCAGATGGCAGGCTTACGCTCTAATCAGTGAAATGTGCTGCTGTGAGTTCAAATATTTACACAAATTACATTCTACATCCACGTGGGTTTCTGGGGATAGAGATTTTGGGATCCACGAATATGGATTTTTATCCCTAAAATATACTGGTAAAGCATTTCTAGACACATATGGTGTCAAAGCAGTCACTCCCATTTTGAATTTTACTCTCACGTTAGATGTCATGTTTTAATCAGCTGTGATCCACAGCATAACTTCTTTTATCACCAGGGAGGTGAATGTGTTTGGGTGGTCTTGTAGCTTGTTGTTTTTTTGGGGGACTGCGATTGTCACTACTCGGCACACTGTGTGAGGAATCAGGGTTTATCAAAGTTAGATACACTGTATGTGTTGTAGTTGCACTGAATGCTTCGAGAGTCTCTTTTCTCCAAATGACTTAGGGGTCCATAATAGGGGAGGGTTGTCTAACTTTGTTTTTGCTTTGGGGAGGGTTGTGTGTTTTTTTTTATTTCGGCACAGGGGAGGGAAGTATGTGTTTTCCATGGTTTACATTCACCACTCTGCAGGTTTTACTATACACTTTCTTTAATTTTAGACATTCCCTAATCTGCTTTCTTACGCCCCCTATCAAGGTGTTTTGGTACTTCCCTTATGCACTACACTTTTCCCTTCACTTATTATACCACAGGTCAATATAATCTACCAGTCTACCTGTCTATCCTTCCCTCTATCCGCCATGCATAGTGACAATAGTAGTAGATGGATTGTTTTTCCAGATCTGCAATAGAATAACTAGTAATCATACCACACATAAAATCATTCAAACTGCACTTTTTTATATACAGTGCCTTGCAAAAGTATTCATCTCCCTTGGCGTTTTTCCTATTCTGTTGCATTACAACCTGTCATTTAAATGGATTTTTAATTGGATTTCATGTAATGGACATACACAAAATAGTCCAAATTGGTGAAGTGAAATAAAAAAAATAACTTGTATTCACCCCCTTTGCAATGAAGCCCCTGAATAAGATCTGGTGCAACCAATTACCTTCAGAAGTCACATAATTCGTTAAATAAAGTTCACCTGTGTGCAATCTAAGTGTCACATGATCTCAGTATATATACACCTGTTCTGAAAGGCCCCAGAGGCTGCAACACCACTAAGCAAGGCACACCACCAAGCAAGCGGCACCATGAAGACCAAGGAGCTCTCCAAACAGGTCATGGACAAAGTTGTGGAGAAGTACAGATCAGGGTTGGGTTATAAAAAAATATCCAAAACTTTGAACATCCAACGGAGCACCATTTTAAATTCATTATTAAATAATGGAAAGAATATGGCACCAAACAAACCTGCCAAGAGAGGGCCACCCACTAAAACTCACAGACCAGGCAAGGAGGGAATTAATCAGAGAGCCAACAAAGAGACCAAAGATAACCCTGAAGGAGCTACAAACTTTGTAGACCACTTTAAGCCGTACACTCCGCAGAGCTGGGCTTTACGGAAGAGTGGCCAGAAAAAACATTGCTTAAAGAAAAAAAACAAGCGAACACCTTTGGGGTTCGCCAAAAGGCATGTGGGAGACTCACCAAACATATGGAAGAAGTTTCTCTGGTCAGATGAGACTAAAATTGAGCTTTTTGGCCATCAAGGAAAACCCTTTGTCTGGCACAAACCCAACACTTCTCATCACCCGAGAACACCATCCCCACAGTGAAGCATGGTGGTGGCAGCAGCATGCTGTGGGGACATTTTTAATCGTCAGGGACTGGGAAACTGGTCAGAATTGAAGGAATGTTGGATGGCACTAAATACGGGGGAATTCCTAGGAGAAACCTGTTTCAGTCTTCCAGAGATTTGAGACTGGGACAGAGGTTCACCTTCCAACAGTACAATGACCCTAAGCATACTGCTAAAGCAACACTTGAGTGGTTTAAGGGGAAACATTTAAATGTCTTGGAATGGCCTAGTCAAAGCCCAGACCTCAATCCAATTGAGAATCTGTGGTATGACTTAAAGATGGCTGTACAAGGGGGGTGAATACTTTCGCAAGCCACTGTAAATCCACAAGAACATAGAGGAATAGCTGATAGGCAGCGGAGAGCCCAGGTGCGTCATTGCGTGTGAAAGAACAGAAAATACATGAGACATGCAGCTCAAAAGCTCACCTATTGATCTTGTTCAGGGACAAAACAATTATCCGGTAACGATTTACTTTGACTGCATATCCATAGCATTAATGAATGTGTTATAACAGGTTATTACATAGCACATTCATGTCATGCTCATATTTAGGTGTCTTAATAGATGCATCATTACAATGACAGCCTGGTGTCATCAATATGGCTGTTCTCAAAAGTGTACTTTTGTCATACCAACGTTAGTGAATATGCCAAAAAGCCAAACCATGTTTGGAAAATTATGCTGATATATAACCTGTACTGGCCCCATTTCCCCTCCTGGTCTTTATAGACCTGTGACTTACCTTCTTCTCACTGAGGTCAATGGTGCATGAATGTCTCCACAGGATTGAATCCTCAGGGTAAATTTGACGTATCAGATCGTCTCGTTGAGTGTCATATCATAACTCTTTTGTAACTCATTAACAGCCCTCCTTCCACATCGCAATTAGGCCTAATTTGATCATACTGGTCTATAACACACACATAAAGAGTCTATGTATGAAAAGTCAAATCTATTTTCCCATTCATAAAGCATTTATAGCTAAGGTCTTCATGGTAATTAACTGTGCATGTTGCCACCTGATCTATAACACCAGCATTAAAGGTATATGTATGAATTATATGCAGTCATTGTGCTGTCATTTCTATTTTGCATTCATAAAGCATTTACTGTGCATTCGGAATATATTCAGACCCCTTCACTTTTCCCACATTTTGTTACGTTACAGCCTTATTCTAAAATTGAATTAACAATTTAATCTATCGACAGACAATACCCCATAATGGCAATGCAAAAACAGGTTTAAATATAGCATCAACATTTTGAAAATCTGATATCCCCCTAGCTGATCATTGTCTGCAGCTGGCTCTGATCGTAAAGTAATGAGATAAGCAGGTATTCTCCTCCGTGGTGATTTGCGAACCCTCAACATTCTGGCCCGTAGCCCTGCGTGGCATTGATTATGCCACAAAAGTCGATATCCACGTTTATAAACACAGGGTCGCTACTGTTATTGTTTTTTGTGGTCGTAATCATACTTTTTTTGTTAATTCAATGTGGGGGAGCGTGAATTTTTTTACATTTTATTTTTACAGTATAACGGGAAGGTTATGTGAAAATATGTTTAAGGTTGGGGAGGATGTGCATTTAATTTTTTTTTATACATAAATACATTTCAAACTGTCCCTTAAACCACTTCATCACTGTCCACTCTTTTCCAGCTGGATCCGCAACAGTGGTTAGGCCTTTAACCCACTTTGTCTCCCAGCTGTCCATATGGTCAGAGTATCGCTACAAAACACACATTCAGTAGCCAGCTCCTAGTGTCAAGGGAGGAAAGCTGTGAGGCACTCGATCCTGTCCTTCGTGGACCGGGAAAGTCGTGAGTCAACAGAAAGGGTCACGACTGAGGTCTCGGAGCCGTTAGCACTGTTGTCATTCTGAAATTAAAAACTCCATAATATGTCTAGTGTTTAGGATATTGAACCACAGGGGTGATATTTGAGCATGGCTTGGGCAGCCCTATCTAGATCTGTACTGTGCTGTACCTGTATCGACTCGCCGTCCGAGACCTAATTGAAGTATTGGTTACGGTGTGAGTGTACTGAAGAAACCAGGCACGACAATGCATATCCTCTTGCAACGAGGAAACTGGTTTGGCTTCTTTAGCCAGCTCTTATGAAAGAGTAAACCATTTTTCATCATCATTTTGCAAACCATTGAATTTGGCCGTCAATACCCAGTTGGCAAAATGTTAAAATACGTCATTCTGACTGACCATGTTGCGGTGAAAAAATGCATTTACATATTTACGAGAACATTGAACAAATCTTTCCCACCCTCTTTGATGTTGTCATGAAAAGGGCAACTTTACTTGGTTGTAATTTGCTTGTTATATACCAGAGACATCCATACATCAAACAGAGCTGAAGTCAGGCCCCCACACAACCCTGCTTTACCTAGTGTAGTCATGTGCAGGGCCACTTGATGTGCAGTGAAGTTGCGTTATGGGTTGGAAGTGATTGGGCTTGTGCATTGCGCTGCTAGTGGCGGGAAGGGCAGTGCCTCTCCTGTGAGCTGGTTGATAAGGCTAATTAATACCAGTCCTCAGACTTCTTCGCAAAGAGATAGGAAGAGAGACAGGGTATTAAATGGCCACACAGCAGGATGCTGGTGTGACCCCAGCGAAGTCTGCGAGGCCGCTGCAAAACGTTCATCTCCCTTTCAGTTTTCATCTACGGCACGGAGGACTTTTCTGTGACCCCGGCGTAGCCGCAGGTGTCACCAGCTCCTTCCGGAAAGACGAGTGCGAGATCGTCTGCAATGGGCATCAAAGCCAACTAGCTGAGAGGTTTAGGAGACTTGCTTAAATTAAAGCACTGAATTGAAATTCAGCCTGTCAGATTGAAATAACAAGGGGGGAGATTGTTGTGAGCCTTTCTTTCGTTGATCAAATACAAATGTTATTGCACACTCTCCCTCCAGAACCTGTTTCGGCGGAGTGTTTTATGTTCTCCTACCACTTGTCAGAGTCCATGCTTAATTTGAACATATATAGAATGGGAACCAGCGTTTATGTATTTTGGATTCATCTTAAATGCTCTCAGGACCAAAAATGCATTGTTTTATATAAGCTGACTCAAAATAAAGAAAAATTAATACCATCTTGGCACTTACAGTGCATTCGGAAGAATTTAGACCTTCACTTTTTCCACATTTTGTTGTGCCTTGTTCTAAAATGAATTGAATCGTTTTTTTCCCTCATCAATCTACACATAATACCCCATAATGACAAAGCAAAACAGGGTTTCTAGAAATATTTGCAAATGAAAAAAGTATAATAATAATGAAATATCACATTTACGTAAGTATTCAGAGCCTTTACTCAGTACTTCGTTGAAGCACCTTTGGCAGCAATTACAGCCTCAAGTCTTATTGGGTATGATGCTACAAGCTTGGCACACCTGTATTTATGGAGTTTCTCCCATTCTTCTCTGCAGATCCTCTCAAGCTCTGTCAGGTTGGATGGGGAATGTCTCTGCACAGCTATTTTCAGGTCTCTCCAGAGATGTTAGATCAGGTTCAAGTCCGGGCTCTGGCTGGGCCACTCACAGACATTCAGTGACTTGTCCCATGCTGTCTTGGGTGTGTGCTTAAGTCTTGAGTGCTCTGGTGCAGTTTTTCATCAAGAATCTCTCTGTACTTTGCTCCGTTCATCTTTCCCTCGATCCTAACTAGTCTCCCCAGTCCCTGCCGCTGAAAAACATCCCCACAGCAAGATGCTGCCACCACCATGTTTCACCTAAGGGATGTTGCCAGGTTTTCTCCAGATGCGACAGTTGGCATTCAGGCCAAAGAGTTCAATCTTGGTTTCATCAGACCAGAGATTCTTGTTCATCATCGTCAGAGAGTCTTTTAGATGCCCTTTGGCAAACTCCAAGCTGGCTTTCATGTGCCTTTTTTACTGAGGAGTGGTTTCCGTATGGCCACTCTACCGTAAAGGCCTGATTAGCGGAATGCTGCAGAGATGGTTGTCCTTCTAGAAGGTTCTTCCATCTCCACAGAGGATCTCTGGAGCTCTGTCAGATTGACAATTTGGTTCTTGGTCACCTCCCCGGCCAGCACTAGGAAGGGTATTGGTGGTTCCAAACTTCTTCCAGTTATGAATGATGGAGGCCACTGTGTTCTTGGCGACGTTCAATGCCACAGACAATTCCTTCAACCTCATGGCTTTGGTTTTGCTCTGACATGCACTGTCAGCTGTGGGACCTTGTGCCTTTCCATATCCAATCAATTGAATTAACCACAGGTGGACTCCAATCAAGTTGTAGATACATCTCAAAGGTGATCAATGGAAACAGGATGCATCTGAGGTCAATTTCGAGTCTCATAGCCAAGGTTCTGAATACTTATGTAAATAAGGTATTTCTGTTTTTTATTTTTAATACATTTGCAAACATTTCTAAAAACCTGTTTTTGCTACCGCTTAGTCATTATGGGGTATTGTGTGTAGACAGATGAGGATTTTAGAATAAAGCTGTAACGTAACAAAGTCACGGGGTCTGAACACTTTCCGAATGCACTGTATGCAGAGATGAAAAATGAAAGCAAGGAAGGGGAAAGAGAGATTGTAAACAGTCAAAGAGACTGAGGAGGAGAGTAAGCCACAGGAACATATTGTTCTCATCACCGGGTTATCTTTTGATCAAGCCCTGTGTCGGAACGAATACTGAGGTGGCTTCAAACATTAAAGCACATGTGATTCAGGGCTGGATTAAAGCATGCTTGTTTTTTTATATGTATTTTTTTTACTTTCCCCAATGTTCAAATGGTAAGTCAGTATTATTCTTTAAGTTTTTCCCCATACACAATACTACATATGCCAGACAGGTAAGGATCTTGAGTCTTTTTGCCACATATGCATAACATTTTGATTGGCCAGGATACGGTGAAATGATATGGCCCAAAAGCAATCAATGTAAAATATTATGACCAAAGTAATGGCATATGAGGATGGTTGAATACATATCAGGAGGCAATCACAATTGCAAACATTATTGCTTATACTCATTAGAGTGATTAACATTTTGAAGATATACAAAAACAAATCACTAATCAAATCCAAGCATTGTGGTGAGCATTTCATGGAAACATTATCCTAGAGGGGGTTTGTACAGTAGGTCTTGTCAATCTTCAGGTGAGTGATGCTGTTGTAAGGTTAGTTGGTTGTAAGGCAACGGGCAGCCAACTCCTAATCCTGATTTGTAAAGAAAATGATATACAAACACTTTGTTCCATCCCATCCCTCTGTAGTTGTATCGGTTCACTGGCAGAGATAATTTGTCGACATTGCCCTAGTTAGCTGAGCATTTACAACTCCTGCTGTTCTGTGATTGCCTTGGGCGAAATGAGAAACCAGCAATGTGGCTGTTTAGGTTAATGCTGACTATGCGCTTCCACGTTGGATTTTTATTGCATTTCAAGTCTTCCATGTCATCAGTAAAACTGGATTCTGGGTATTCAAAACAATGTTTTCGCTAAATTCTGACATTCAGAATGGGGCTTAGAAGGATGTTTAGGTGAATCAATTTGATAGGTAAACGGAATGAGATGCAGTAATAGCAAAGTAGGCTCCCTGAATGCAACGTTGGCACATCTGGGTTATATAAGATTTTTATTTATAAGAAGTATTTATTTTCCACCATCATTTGCAAATAAATTCATTAAAAACCTACAATGTGATTTTCTGGATTTCTTTTTCTCATTTTGTCTGTCATAGTGGAAGTGTACCTATGATGAAAATTACAGGCCTCTCTCATCTTTTTAAGTGGGAGAACTTGCACAATTGGTGGCTGACTAAATACTTTTTTTGCCCCACTGTAAGTAAATTAGTGAATTTAAATAAATTCCTTCGGCCCTAGTCTATGGATTTCACATGACTGGGCAGTGGCTTAGCCATGGGTTGGCCTTGGAGGGCATAGGCCCACCCACTGGTGAGCCAGGCCCAGTCAATCAACACTTATTTTTCCCCACAAAAGGGCTTTATTACAGACAGAAATACTCCTCAGTTTCATCAGCTGTCTGGGTGACTGGTCTCAGATGATGTGGGCTGGCGTGGTTACATGTGGTCGGAAGGTTGTTTGGCCGGTTGGACATACTGCCAAATTCTCTAAAATGACGTTGACGGCGACTTGTGGTAGAGAAATGAACAATCAATTCTCTGGCAACAGCTCTAGATGAAATTCCTGCAGTCAGCATGCCAATTTCACGCTCCCTCAAAACTTGAGACATCTGTGACATTGTGTTGTGTGACAAAACTGCACAATTTAGAGAGCCTGTTATTGTCCCCAGCACAAGGTGCACCTATTTAATGATCATGTTGTATAATCAGCTTACTGTTATGCCACACCTGTCAGGTGGATGGATTATCTTGGCAATGGAGAAATGCTCACAAACAGGGATTTAAAGACATTTGTCCACAAAATTTGAGAGAAATAAGCTTTTTGTGCGTATAGGAACATTTCTGTGATATTTTATTTCAGCTCATGAAACATGGGACCAACACTTTATATGTTGTGTTTATATTTTTATTCAGTATAGATAAAACTCTAGTAACACAAAGCACGACAGCAGAATTTCCCCCCCAATGTCAGGCTTTTACGGGCTTCTAACATTAAGATTACCAAGCGTACTGCTTGCTAGCCTACCAACTGAGGGATGTGGGCCATTGTAAGTTCATACTTTTGATCTCCCATTGTAAGGCCAATATCATAAGCAGTTGTTGCAATGTGATAGGAATGCGCTTAGCAGTGTGGTTTTGTGCCACCCCATATTCATTCCCTTCTTTACCTTTGATCTTTAGAGCAGCATGTTTGCTTTGACATAAATCCTCTCTTATTGCACCCAAAAAGTCCAGTCCCACTCTGACTTGATACTCCACACATCTCACAAAGGGATGCCCATACTAGCCAGATTCCAACCCGTTTGCTCCTTTCAATTGTTATCAATAGATGGACTCCCTTAAGGTAAAACCACATGATTTCACGTGGAAAATCTCATGATTTCTGATGTGAAATTTAACATCTGAAATCATGTGAAAATTTGTTTTTGGAACAGTTCGCAGTGACATTTCACACGTGAAAACGTGTTTTTTAACACTCGCATGTGACATTTCAATGTGAAAATGTGTTTTTTGGAACACATCACGTGTGACATTTCACATGTGAATTAATGTGCAAGTTAAATTTCACATGTAAAATAATATTCAAAAACTTGTTTTTGGAACACTTCACGTGGTAACTTTTTGCTTACATGTTTTAACATGGGCAGTTTCACCAGTGGAGGCTCCTCAGAGGAGGAAGGGGAGGACCATTCTCCTCACTGAATTTCATAAGAATTCTAATTTGTAAAACATTTAAAAGTTTTCCTTTTTAGAAAAAACTATACTAAATATAATCACGCCACCAAATAATTGATTAAAACATACTATTTTGCAAAGGTCTATAGTAGCCTCAACAGCACTCTGTAGGGTAGCACCATGGTGTAGCCAGAGGACAGCTAGCTTCCATCTTTCTGGGTACATTGACTTCTGGTCACCCCCTTCCATAGACTTACACAGTAATTTTGACAACTTCCAGAGGACGTCCTCCAGCCTATCAGAGCTCCTGCAGCATGAACTGACATGTTGTCCACCCAATCAAAGGATCAGAAAATTAATCTAGTACTGAAAGCATAAGCTACAGCTAGCTAGCAAGCACTGCAGTGTATAAAATGTGACCGACCGGCTCAAATCGGTCTTATGTAGCATGTAGCATGTATGTAGTTCTGAACTAACAGCAGCAGTCAAGCACCCAAGCTAACTTGCTAGCCACTTCTCGACACAAATGAGAGAACAGCTCACTGAACATTACTTGCCCGAGCAGAGCTGGTTAGGCTGTTATGCTATCCAGTTGGTGACTGCATCTGTGCTGTCAGATTGTCTGTTTGTAAATTCAGAGCGTTTTACTCTCGGGGCGTTCAGAGCGCACACCGGACACTCTGGCCGATGAATAGGGTTGATCTGAAACTTCGGACCTCACAACTGCAGTCAAACACCCAAGCTAACTGGCTAACATTGTTAGCTTGCAAGCTACTTCCAGACACAAATGAAAGAACATCCAACTCTGACCATTTTACTCGCACTAGCAGAGCTGGTTTGGCTGTTTTCATGTTATCCAGAGTGTTGGTGACTGTAACTGTGCTGCTGGCAACAATTTAATTACTCCTTTTTGCCGATGTTCACTGACACTGGCCATATTCAATGAATGTTGAGCATTCGTGAATTCATCAGTCATTCTGCGCTCTGGCACACTCAGACAAGAGTCTTTTGTTAAGACATGCAGCTAGCTAACTACCAACCAGGTTCAATGTCAGCTAGCTAACATTAAGCTATAATTAGTCAAGCAAATGGCTCTGAGAAACAAATAATAAGATCATACACATGACGTTAGCTAGCGAGCCAGCCAGCTAACTTTAGCTAGCTAACAGTATGCTTTAACTTGAAATGAAACAACTTTCTGTCAAAATTAGAAATGTGTAGTATCTGAAAATGTAGCTAGCTAGACTATCTTACTCATATACATCATGGATGCACGCATCTCCTGTCGGATGCCATGGTTGCCCTTAGTTTGAAGATGTAATTTATAGACAGGTGTTTTCTCCATCTCCTTATCTATCATACAAAGTTAACTGTGTTTGAGCGTGATCAGCGGTGTATTCATTCCACCGATTCTGTTGAAAAATATTTCTTTAGCCTTTTTGGGATAGGGGACAGCATTTTCACTTTTGGATGAATAGCGTGCCCAGAGTGAACTGCTACTCTGTCCCAGATGCTAATATATGCATATTATTATTAGAATTGGATAGAAAACACTCTGAAGTTTCTAAAACTGTTTGAATGATGTCTAACAGAATGAGTATAACAGAACTCACATGGCAGGCGAAAACCTGAGGAAATCCAACCAGGAAGTGGGACATCTGAGGTTTGTAGTTTTTCAAAGCTTGGCCTACCGAATACACATTGAGATATGGATAAAGTTGCACTTCCTTCGGCTTCCACTAGATGTCAACCGTCTTTAGAAACTTGAATGAGGATTCTACTATAAAAGAGGGGCTCATGAGACCTCTTTGAGTAAGTGGTCTGGTAGAGTGCCTTGGTCTCATGACGCGCGCTCCCAACAAAGTTACCTCTCGTTCCAGGGCTTTTCTGAAGACAAAGGAATTGTCCGGTTTTATGTTAAAAACATCCTAAAGATTGATTCCATGCATCCTTTGACATGTTTCTAAAGGACTGTAACGGAACCTTTCGAGTTTTCGTCTGGACGAAGTGCCTGTGCCTCATGAAGATGGATTACTGGGCTGAACACGCTAACAACAAGTGGCTATTTGGACATAAATGATGGACTTCATGGAACTTTATGGAACAAATCAGTCATTTATTGTTGAACTGGGATTCCTGGGAGAGCCTTCTGATGAAGATCATCAAAAGTAAGTGAATATTTATGGTGTTGTTTCTAACTTTGTTGACTCCAAAATGGCGGATATTTCTCTGGCTGTTTTGGGTTCTGAGCGCCGTTCTCAGATTATGCTTTTTCCGTAAAGTCTTTTTGAAATCTGACACAGCGGTTGCGTTAAGGAGAAGTCTATCTTTAATTATGTGAATAACACTTGTATCTTTTATCAATGTTTATTATGAGTATTTCTGAAAAATCACCAGATGTTTTGGAATCAAAACATGACTGCACATAAGGTGCCAATGTAAACTGAGATTTTTGGATATAAATATGCACATTATCGAACAAAACATAAATGTATTGTGTAACATGATGTCCTATGAATGTCATCTGATGAAGATCATCAAAGGTTAGTGACAAATTTAGTGATTAAGTTTATTTAATCTTTTTTTTTACCCTCTTCTCCCCAATTTCGTGGTGTCCAATTGTTAGTAGTTACTATCTTGTCTCATCGCTACAACTCCCGTACAGGCTCGGGAGAGACGAAGGTCGAAAGCCATGCGTCCTCCGAAACACAACCCAACTAAGCCACACTGCTTCTTAACACAGCGCGCATTCAACCCGGAAGTCAGCGTCACCAATGTGTCGGAGGAAACACCGTGCACCTGGTGACCTGGTTAGTGGGCACTGCGGCCGGTCCGCCACAGGAGTTGCTAGTGCGCGATGAGACAAGGATATCTCTACCGGCCAAACCCTCACTAACCCGGACGACGCTAGGCCAATTGTGCGTCGCCCCACGGACCTCCCGGTCGCGGCCGGCTGTGTGACTTCTATCTTTGGCTGGGAAAATGGCTGTGTGTTTTTTCGACTGGGCTATGACCTAACATAATCATATGTTGTGCTTTCACTGTAAAGCATTTATGAAATCGGACACGATGGGTAGATTAACAAGATGTTTATCTTTCATTTGCTGTATTGGTCTTATTTCTAAAAAATATTTTTGAATTTCACACCCTGCCTTTTCAGCGCAATGTCGAGAACCCCTGCCCTAGAAAGGTTAACAGAAGCAAACAGAACAAAATGAGGATAACATACCTGAATTTGTCCAATTGAATCTTTGCAACTGTTGGACTAATGATACCAGCCTTTATCAGCTGGATGCAGGCCATTTTTTATTTTTTTATTTCACCTTTATTTAACCAGGTATGCTAGTTGAGAACAAGTTCTCATTTACAACTGTGACCTGGCCAAGATAAAGCAAAGCATTGCGACACAAACAACAACACAGAGTTACACATGGAATAAACAAACATACAGTCAATAACACAATAGAAAAAAAAGTGTAGATACAGTGTGTGCAAATGAGGTAAAATACAGGAGGTAAGGAAATAAATAGGCCATAGTAGCGAAATAATTACAATTTAGCAATTCAATACTTGAGTGATAGATGTACAGAAGATAAATGTGCAAGTAGAGATACTGGGGCGCAAAGGAGCACATTTTTTTAAAATAACAGTATGGGGATGAGGTAGTTGGATGGGCTATTTACAGATGGGCTATATACAGGTGCAGTGATCTGTGAGCTGCTCTGACAGCTGGTGCTTAAAGGTAGTGAGTCTCCAGCTTCAGTGATTTTTGCAATTTATTCCAGTCATTGACAGCAGAGAACTGGAAGGAAAGGCGGCCAAAGGAGGAATTGGCTTTGGGGGTTGGTAACCAGTGAAATATACCTGCTAGAGCGCGTGCTACGTGTGGTTGCTGCTATGGTGACCAGTGAGCTGAGATAAGGCAGGGCTTTACCTAGCATAGACTTATAGATGACCTGGAGCCAGTGGGTTTGGCGACGAATATGAAGCGAAGGCCTGCCAACGAGAGCATACAGGTCGCAATGGTGGGTAGTATATGGGTCTTTGGTGACAAAACGGATGGCACTGTGATAGACTGCATCCAATTTGTTGAGTGGAGTGTTGGAGGCTATTTTGTAAATGACATCGCCAAAGTCAAGGATCAGTAGGATAGTCAGTTTTAGGGTATGTTTGGCGGCATGTGTGAGGGATGCTTTGTTGCGAAATAGGAAGCCAATTCTAGATTTAATTTTGGATTGGAGATGTGAGATGCTTAATATGAATCTTTAAGGAGAGTTTACAGTCTAACCAGACACTGAGGAATTTGTAGATGTCCACATATTCTAAGTCAGAACCGTCCAGAGTAGTGATGCTGGAAGGGCGGGAGGGTGCTGGTAGCAATCAGATGAAGAGCATGCATTTAGTTTTACTTGCATTTAAGAGCAGTTGGAGAGGTTGAACAGACTAGTTATAGGGGTTGCAACATTTTTGGCTGATAATTTTAGAAAGAGAGGGTCCAGATTGTCTAGCCCTGCTGATTTCTAGGGGTCCAGATTTTGCAGCTCTTTTAGAACACCAGCTATCTGGATTTGGGCGAAGGAGCAATGGGGAGGATTGGGCAAGTTGCTGTGAGGGGTGCAGGGCTGTTGAACGTGGTAGGGGTGGCCAGGTGCAAAGCCTGGCCAGGCGTAGAAAAATGCTTCTTGAAATTCTCAATTATCGTGGATTTATCGGTGGTGACAGTCTTTCCTAGCCTCAGTGCAGTGGGCAGCTGGGAGGAGGTGCTCTTATTCTCTAGTGTCCCAGAACTTTTGGGAGTTTGTTCTGCAGGATGCAAATTTCTGTTTGAAAAAGCTAGCCTTTGCTTTCTTTGCTTGCAAGAGTGTGCAAGGCGGGATTGAATGTAACTGTCTATCCATGTGTCACTCTTACTTGTCTCTTGACCTGTGTGCACCTACAGTTGAAGTCGGAAGTTTACATACACTTTGTCACGATCGTCGTAAGAAGCGGACCAAAGCGCAGCGTGAATGCATTATTTTAATGGATAACGAAAACACAAAAGAACACAAAAGAACTATGGTGACAGTACCCCCCAGGGGGTGTCTGGGTGGGCATCTGTCCGTGGCTCTGGCTCTGGCTCTGGCTCTGGCTCTGGCGCTGGACGTGGACCCCACTCCATCATTGTCTTTGTCCACCTCCTTAGCGTCCTTTGAGTGGCGACCCTCTCCGCCGACCTTGGCCTAGGAACCCTAACAAAGGGCCCCATTGGACTGAGGGGCAGCTCCGGACTGAGGGGCAGCTCGGGACTGAGGGGTAGCTCAGGACTGAGGGGTAGCTCAGGGGTAGCTCAGGGGTAGCTCAGGACTGAGGGGTAGCTCAGGACTGAGGGGAAGCTCAGGACTGAGAGATAGCTCAGGCTGGTTGATGGCTCTGGCAGACTCTGTCTGACTGATGGCTCTGGCAGCTCCTAGCTGACTGGTGGCTCTGGCAGATCCTTGCTGAATGGGGGCTCTGGCAGAACCTGGCTGACTGGCGGCTCTGGAAGATCCTGGCTGACTGGTGGCTCTGGAAGATCCTGGCTGACTGGCGGCTCTGGAAGATCCTGGCTAACTGGCGGCTCTGGCGGCTCCTTGCAGACTGGCGGCTCTGGCAGCTCATGACAGGCGGGAGATTCTAGCAGCTCTGGACAGGCGGGAGACTCTAGCAGCTCTGGACAGACGGGAGACTCTAGCAGCTCTGGACAGGCGGGAGACTCTAGCAGCTCTGGACAGACGGGAAACTCTAGCAGCTCTGAACAGACGGGAGACTCTAGCAGCTCTGGACAGACGGGAGACTCTAGCAGCGCTGGACAGGCGGGAGCACCTGTAGGGCTGAAACGGAAAGACAGCCTGGTGCGGGGGGCTGCCACCGGAGGGCTGGTGCGTGGAGGTGGTACTGGATAAACCGGACCGTGCAGGCGCACTGGAGCTCTTGAGCAACGAGCCTGCCCAACCTTACCTGGTTGAATGCTCCCGGTCGCCCTGCCAGTGCGGCGAGGTGGAATAGCCCGCACTGGGCTGTGCTGGCGAACCGGGGAACCGGGGTCTCCTACCTGGCTTCGCCACACTTCCTGTGTACCACTTCCTGGTTGTTTTTGGGGCTGACTCTCGGGCTTCCATCCGCGCCGCCGTGCTGACTCCTCATACCAGCGCCTCTCCACCTTCGCTGCCTCCAGCTCCTCCTTGGGGTGGCGATATTCTCCTGGCTGTTCCCAGGGACGTTTACCGTCCAATTCGTCCTCCCATGTCCATTCCTCCTTGCCCTGCTCCTGCTGCCGCTGCATGTCACCACGCCACTTGGTCCTGTTGTGGTGGGTGATTCTGTCACGATCGCCGTAAGAAGCAGACCAAAGTGCAGCGTGGTGTGAATGCATCATTTTAATGGATGACGAAAACACAAAATAACTATGGTCAGAACGTGACACACTTAGGTTGGAGTCATTAAAACTAGTTTTTCAATCACTTCTTGTTAACAAACTATAGTGTTGGCAAGTGGGTTAGGACATCTACTTTGTGCATGACACAAGTCATTTTTCCAACAATTGTTTACAGAATGATTATTTAACTTATAATACACTGTATCAAAATTCCAGTGGGTCAGAAGTTTACATACACTAAGTTGACTGTGCCTTTAAACAGCTTGGAAAATTCCAGAAAATTATCTCATGGCTTTAGAATCTTCTGATGAGCTAATTGACATCATTTGAGTCAATTGGAGGTGTACCTGTGGATGTATTTCAAGGCCTAACTTTAAACTCAGTGCCTCTTTGCTTGACATCATGGGAAAATCAAAATAACTCACCAGGACCTCAGAAAAACATTGTAGACCTCCACAAGTCTGGTTCATCCTTGGGAGCAATTTCCAAACGCCTGAAGATGCCACGTTCCTCTGTACAAACAACAGTACGCAAGTATAAACACCATGGGACCAAGCAGCTGTCACACCGCTCAGGAAGGAGACGCGTTTTGTTTAGAGATTAACGTACTTTGGTGCGAAAAGTGCAAATCAATCCCAGAACAACAGCAAAGGACCTTGTGAAGATGCTGGAGGAAACAGGTACAAAAGTATCTATATCAACATTAAAACGAGTCCTATATTGACATAACCTGAAAGGCTGCTCAGCACGGAAGAAGCCACTGCTCAAAACCCGCCATAAAAAGCCAGACTTTGGTTTGCAACTGCACATGGGGACAGAGATCATACTTTTTGGAGAAATGTCCTCTGGTCTAATGAAACATAAATAGAACTGTTTGGCCATAATGACCATACTTATGTTTGGAGGAAAAAGGGGGAGGCTTGCAAGCCGAAGAACACCATCCCAACTGTGAAGCACGGGGGTGGCAGCATCATGGTGTGGGGGTGCTTTTCTGCAGGAGGGACTGTTTCGCTTCACAAAATAGATGGCATCATGAGGGACGAAAATTATGCCTTGATGACAGCTTTGTATCGCTGCAAAATGCTGTGGTAGCCATGCTGGTTAATTGTGCCTTGAATTCTAAATGAATCAGACAGTTCCACCAGCAAAGCACCCCCAAACCATTACACCTCCTCCTCCATACTTCACGGTGGGAACCACACATGCTGAGATCATTCGTTCACCTACTCTGCGTTTCATAAAGTCTGTTGGAACAAAAAATAAAAAATGTGGACTCATCAAACCAAAGGACAGATTTCCACCGGTCTAATGTCCATTGCTCGTGTTTCTTTGCCCAAGCAAGTATCTTCTTATTATTTGTGTTTGGTGGTGGGTTCTTGAATGCCTGATTCACGCAGTCTCTTCTGAACAGTTGATGTTGACATATGTCTGTTACTTAAACTCTTTGAAGCATTTATTTGTGCTGCAATTTCTGAGGCTGGTACCTCTAATGAACTTATCCTCCACAGCAGAGGTAACTCTGGGTCTTCCTTTTCTGTGGCGGTCCTCATGAGAGCCAATTTTATTAGAGCGCTTGATGGTTTTTGGTTCTTGACATTTTCCGGATTGACTGACCTTCGTGTCTTAAAGTAATGATGGACCGTCATTTCTCTTTGCTTGTTTGAGCAGCTGTTCTTGCCAGAATATGGACTTTGGTCTTTTAACAAGTAGAAGAAGAAGGAAAGAAATTCCACAAATGAACTTTTAACAAGGCGCACCTGTTAATTGAAATGCCTTCCAGGTGAGTAGCTCATGAAGCTGGTTGAGAGAATTCCAAGAGTGTGCAAAGCTGTCATCAAGGAAAATGGTGGCTACTTTGAATAATTTCAAATATTAAATATATTTAGATTTTTTTAACACTTTGTTGTTTACTACATGATTCCATATGTTTAATTTCATAGGTTTGATGTATTCACTATTATTCTACAATGTAGAAAATAGTACAAATAAAGAAAAACCCTTGCATAAGTAGGTGTGTCTAAACTTTTGACTGGTACTGTTTATGTTGGGAAAATAACATATTTGAATGCACAAAACAATCATATGTATATATATATATATATGTAATTATTATGTTTAAACTAAAGCATTCGATCAATGTTGATCCATATAAATGTTTTCCCCTCTCATGTAACCACAGAGCTTCCCAAGCAGATACTTGTGAAGAGTGTGACAGTAGAGGAGACAGTGAGGCCTGTTTCGATGAAAGGAGGCACATAAATAAAATGAAAAATGAGAGACATAAATAAACAGGGCTTTTACTGCCTGCTGACACAGGCATAAAGTGAACCCTGTTTGAAGTGTGCATCGGGGGAAATGGGAGATGCATGTGGCGGTCATGTACCACCTTTTCATTTCCACAATTGTGTTTTTGATTATCTGTCAAATCCTTGTAAGGAGGGGGCAGCTGTCAAGTTCAATATCAGCAGATGGATAAGCTGGGAATTGAAATGTTTATTTTCCTATCGCTCCCTCACTTAATCATGTATTTAGGAGATTGACTGTCTTGGATTACTGTTTGGAGGATGATAAGGTTTTTTAAGTTACCGTTTTATCTTTCGTTCTCTAAACAGTTTTCCCATCCATTATTACAACACGCCATGATGGCGCTGTGTCAAGTGTTTACCCTTTACCATATTGTAGAACATTTCTCAAGAAGTTCAGATCTCTTGGCATAAAGACGAAAATGTAGGATTGACACAGTTGCTGGACCTGGCTTTTGGTCTCAGGCCAGGCTACCCCATATTTACTGCAATATTATGATTCATGACGTGATTCATACAAACCAATAAAAAGTACCAAACATTTTCATTGAGGTCTTTGGAAGAGCAGTACAAAAGTTATGTTGAGCATGTGGCCACCTGGCCATTCATATGCAGTTTTCATTTCAGACTGCAAATCTTATTTCCACATTTTTATGAAGTTGCTGGATAAGTTTATAAGGTAGAAAGAAGTCCAACTCTGGGCTCAATTCAATCAAACAATCAATGTTTCACACGCCTTATATCCTGGGGCCAAATGGGAAGGTTCTGGGCACTCAAAATAACAGATGGTTTCCTCTCAAAGTTGGATGCTTAATTTCTTTTAGTTTCCATGTGAGACAGAATTTGTTAACAAAGATGGCAGGTTTTATTGAATCAGTCCCATAGTCAACTCCAGCCTTCTCCAGGTAGCTGTCAACCACAAGGTCAACCATGTTTCTTACTAAATGAAACAAACAAGAGTGAGATATGAGGCAGGCCAATATTCCTGGAGAATCTGAACTCTATCAGGTCATCTTGCTCTTGTTCAAGGTCAGGGTGGATTAGAGACTGGGAAGGAAAAGCCATCGTCTTTCATGGCTGTCTCATAGACCTGCCATTTGCAGGAAAAAAATGTGAGATGGACAGAGCTACGGTCATGGCTCCCCCTGTTAAAGGAAGTACACACCATTCCACCATTCATCTTAAGGGAGAGACTCATCATTCTGTCCTTTGAGTAAGGAATTCTCGTCTTTAATCTTTGTCCTACATATTGGGAAAATTAGATATACACTTCCGTTCAAAAGTTTGGGGTCACTTAGAAATGTCCTTGTTTTTTAAAGAAAAGCCCATTTTTGATCCATTAAAGTAACATAAAATTGATCAAAAATTCAGTGTAGACATTGTGAATGTTGTGAATGACTATTGCAGCTGGAAACGGCAGATTTCTTATGGTATATCTACATAGGCGTACAAAGGCCCATTATCAAGAACCACCAACTGGCAGCTTCATTAAATAGTACCCGCAAAACACCAGTCTCAACGTCAACAGTGAAGAAGCAACTCCAGGATGCTGGCCTTCTAGGCAGAGTTCCTCTGTCCAGTGTCTGTGTTCTCTTGCCCATCTTAATATTTTCTTTTTATTGACCAGTCTGAGATATGGCTTTTTATTTGCAACTCTGCCTAGAAGGTCAGCATCCCGGAGTCGCCTCTTCACTGTTGACTTTGAGACTGGTGTTTGCGGGTACTATTTAATGAAGCTGCCAGTTGAGGACTTGTGAGGCGTCTGTTTCTCAAACTAGACACTCTAATGTACTTGTCCTCTTGCACAGTTGTGCACCGGGGCCTCCTACTCCTCTTTCTATTCTGGTTAGAGTCGGTTTGTGCTGTTCTGTGAAGGGAGTAGGACACAGCATAGTACGAGATCTTCAGTTTCTTGGCATTATTTTGCATGGAATAGCCATTTCTCAGAACAAGAATAAACTGACGAGTTTCAGAAGAAAGCTCTTTGTTTCTGGCCATTTTGAGCCTTTAATTGAACCCACATATGCTGATGCTTCAGATACTCAACTAGTCTAAAGAATGCCAATTTTATTGCTTTTTTAATCAGGACAGTTTTCAGCTGTGCTAACATAATTGCAAAAGTGTTTTCTAATGATCAATTAGCCTTTTTAAAATGATAGACTTGGATTAGCTAACACAACGTCACATTGGAACACAGGAGAGATGGTTGCAGATAATGGGCCTCTGTACGCCTATGTAGATAATTCATAGAAAATCTGCCGTTTCAGGCTGCAATAGTCATTCACAACATTCGGCTGCAATAGTCATTCACAACATTAACAATGTCAACACTGTATTTCTGATCAATTTGACGTTGTTTTAATGGACACAAAACGTGCTTTTCTTTCCAAAACAATGACATTTCTAAGTGACCCCAAACTTTTCAACGATAGTGTACATTTCTAGATACCCACTGATTCTGCTGTCTAAAGAGCCAGCAGCAATCCGTTTCATATTCATAAGACATACACACAAGAAGTTGGAACCAAATGTGGGAAAGTGATCTCCTTTGCAGCACCTCCGAAAGTGCAACAACGCATGGAAAGTATGGTGTGGTGACTCTGCTGTACATTATCCTAAAGTTGTCACGACCTCTGTGAGTGGGGACCAGGCTGCTGTTTTCAAGCCTGCTTCACACATCGGCCTCACTTGCTTATAAGGGACTTATTCTTACCTGAAAAGTGAGACCGGGAGATCCATTGTTATACATAAAAATAGTACCAGAGGCCAGAGATATCTACCAGTTAGTACTCCATAAAAATCTCCTTCAATCTCTCTCTCTCGGTCTCACTCATGTATTAATGTGCTGTAGACTATGGCGGTCTGGAAGCATTTGCATTTCAAGAACCAACAAGCGAGTGTATTTTTTCTTTATCTGTTCAAAACATTAATAGAGAGAGAGTCATCAATGATGCATAAACTGTGCCTGAAGACAAATACATAACATCCTTGTGTGCGAGAACAGTGCGATAATTGGAACCCTGTTCAATCAAACTTGGCAAACAGGTCTTCAGAATAAACTATTGCCCCCTTGAGCTTCAAGTAAGCATTTGGAGTTGTACTAATCAAACCCATGGTTTCAATGTGCAACAAGAAGTGACTGCATATTAAAAAAGATGCAATTGGCAATATTTACTGTCATTTCAATGAATTATATAACTTGATCATGTTGATCTTGTGGACTGTCAAACCTTGTATCCATAGCTCCTGCTATGCATTTGAGAATGGTTACATTTCTCCAGCCCCATCCTTTCAGTGTCATATAGCAAACCAAGTGGTAAAGCTGCTGCTGACTGAAAAACAAATTAAGAATTGCGTCAAATTTATGTTCATTCTCTGTGCAAGGGCTATGAGTATTTTTTACTTTAAGTGCAATAAGCTGGGGTTCTGTTAACTCCACAACCCTGGCATTCAAAGCATCAGCAAACTTACGCTGAACTATGGCTGGTAAAAGTTTAAAATATTATAACTTTGACGGGAAGCCCCGTCTACCGTGGCGGCTGACATCATTCACAGCGAGCCACAACGGCATTTGTGGCTCGGTGTGAAATGACATCCATTTTGCCGTCTACCTCGTACCATGTAAACGCGCCGTAAGTGGGCTCTTGTGTGCATGACCTCCCTCGACATGAAGAACGCAGATACCAATGGGAAAGGAGTAGACAGAGACAGAGACTCACGTCTGGGCAGACTGACGCAAACCCAACTTTTTTATTTCACCTTTATTTAACCAGGTAGGCCAGTTGAGAACAAGTTCTCATTTACAACTGCGACCTGGCCAAGGTGAAGTGCACATATTGGCTGTCCCGTAGAGAGAGGAGAGAGAGGTGCCACGTGAATCACCACCATGCAGCCTCTAAATATAACATGACAGAGAGGCACACTCTCTCGACGCTGTCGCTGTGGTAATATGCTCCGAGGGTCAGCGAGTCCATGTCGATGAGAGACCGAGAGTGTCACACATGTCTGGTGGTCTGACTCTTCGTCCTTATGTAACTGTCTGACTTCAGCTTGCCCACACTCTGATGTATAGCGCTAATTATCCTAAGTTAGTTAAACAGGCCCTATAGGGAGCCTTTTGATTCAACTGTGGGCGATGTGGACGTTTCGAGTGCAGGTGGTTTATGATATTAAAATGCATAGTGTATAGAACAGACTACAGATCCCCCCGGTGAATGGGGTTCTAGGCTTAGAGCACTATCTAGCCCTTGAGCACTTTTCTGTCGGACTGCCAGATGGTGAAGCGTGATTCTTCACTCCAGAGAATGCGTTTCCACTGCTACGGAGTCCAATGGCGGCGATCTTTACACGACTCCATCTGGCACTTGGCTTTGCTCATGGTGATCTTAGGCATGTGTGCGGCTGCTCGGGCATAGAAACGCATTTCATGAAGTGCCCAACAAACATTTCTTGTGCTGACGTTGCTTCCAAGTGCAGTTTGGAACTTGGTAATGGGTGTTGCAACTGAGGACAGACCATTTTTACATGCGCCTCAGCACTTGGCGGTCCCATTTTGTGAGCTTGTGTGGCCTACCACTTCACAGCTGACCCGTTGTTGCTCCAATTGACTGGGGCAGCTCTAACAGGGCAGACATTTGATGAAGTGACTTGTTGGAAAGGTGGCATGATGGTGCCACGTTGAAAGTCACTGAGCTCTTCAGTAAGGCCATTCCACTGTGAATGTTTGTCTATGGAGATTGCATGGCTGCGTGCTCGATATACTCCTGTCATCAACGAGTGTGACTGAAATAGCCGAATCCACTCATTTGAAGCGGTTTCCACATACACTATACAGTATATACAAAAGTATGTGTCACGTTCTGACCTTTTATTTCCTTTGTTTTGTCATTATTTAGTATGGTCAGGGCGTGAGTTGGGGTGGGCAGTCTATGTTTGTTTATCTATGATTTGGGGATTTCTATGTTTCGGCCTAGCATATGGTTCTCAATCAGAGGCAGGTGTTATTAGTTGTCTCTGATTGAGAATCATACTTAGGTAGCCTGGGTTGCACTGTTTGTTTGTGGGTGATTGTCTATGTTGATTGCTTGTTTCAGCGCAGTTCGCATTAGCTTTACGGTTGTTATTTCGTTTATTGTTTTTTGTATCGGGTTTCAGTGTTTTCTTTATTAAAATTAACGATGAACACATACCACGCCGCATTTTGGTCCTCCGATCCATCTCGCCTCTCCTCTTCAGATGAAGAGGAGGACGACTGTGACAGTATGTCTGTTTTATGACAGTGTTCTTTAGCCCTTATGGCCAAGTGTTAATGAAATAAGTTGATAAAGAAGAGTGAATGGTTCTTCATCTTTTGTATATTTTTGTTCAGGTTGCAAACAATGGCCTTATACTGGAGATGAACCACCCAACAGCTGGAAAGATTGCAGTACCAGGTAAGAGCCTGAGCCCTACAGGGATACTTGTGACAATAGATTGTTTCTTCCTATTTAAACAAATTACAACGTATAAAGTCATACCAAAGACTGTAAAAGTGGGACCCGATGCATATCTGCTTGACACATTAAGCATTAAGGAGATCGATTGGGGGTAAGGCCCTGCAATAGACTAGCCTCCTGTCCAGAGGGTGTACATCAAGCTGTGTCACGCTACAGAAACAGGATATAGGCTCCTGCTCCTATGAGCCCTTGTGGCTCGCACAGAAAAACAAATCATATTTAGATGAATAAAAGTTTTTTGAAAACAAAATAATTATTTTATGACTGAATATTTGGCAATCAAGGACCAAAAATTACAACAGTTTAATTTGTGTAAATATATTACCATTAGCACATGGTTTGGAGGGCTGTCCAATATGAATGTTTATATACAGCCTATAATTATATAGGCTATATAATTATAATACTTAATGTTTAGCATGTTTAAATGTATTCTAAAATCATTAACATTTATCGATCAAAATCATGGAAAGTGTACATGTAAAATGTACAGTTATACAACTTTTTTTATACCCCTAACCAAACAGATGTTGCTTTATTTTTTTTAAACATTTATTTGCATTGAGGTAAATATAGCTAATATAACTAATGGCCTGGGACATAGACATTGTTTGGCCTGAAAACATCTGATGAATGTCCCTTTCAGTCATTTAGCTAGATCTAAGCAACAGTGAGAGACATGGGCTAATCTTAACATTTGAATAAAACACTTTTGCAGTTTCAAAATGACTGAGAAAGAAGTAATTGACAAAATAAAGGACTGCGTGTGGGAAGCCTTTGTCATAGGGTAAAAGTTGCATACCCCTGGGCTGTAGGCTGCACACTTTGGGTCAAATATCAGGTTCTGTAGCTGTGTATTTTATCAGAAGAAATCTATCAATTTGTAAGTCGCTCTGGATAAGAGCGTCTGCTAAATGACTTAAATGTAAATGTAAATATCAACATAAAGTGTCTTAATATGAGTTGGGCCACCATTTACCAGAACAGCATCAGTGTACATTTACATTACATTACATTTAAGTCATTTAGCAGACGCTCTTATCCAGAGCGACTTACAAATTGGTGCATTCACCTTATGACATCCAGTGGAACAGCCACTTTACAATAGTGCATCTAAATCTTTTAAGGAGGGGGGTGAGAATGATTACTTTATCCTATCCTAGGTATTCCTTAAAGAGGTGGGGTTTCAGGTGTCTCCGGAAGGTGGTGATTGACTCCGCTGTCCTGGCGTCGTGAGGGAGTGTGTTCCACCATTGGGGAGCCAGAGCAGCGAACAGTTTTGACTGGGCTGAGCGGGAACTGTACTTCCTCAGTGGTAGGGAGGCGAGCAGGCCAGAGGTGGATGAACGCAGTGCCCTTGTTTGGGTGTAGGGCCTGATCAGAGCCTGGAGGTACTGAGGTGCCGTTCCCCTCACAGCTCCGTAGGCAAGCACCATGGTCTTGTAGCGGATGCGAGCTTCAACTGGAAGCCAGTGGAGAGAGCGGAGGAGCGGGGTGACGTGAGAGAACTTGGGAAGGTTGAACACCAGACGGGCTGCGGCATTCTGGATGAGTTGTAGGGGTTTAATGGCACAGGCAGGGAGCCCAGCCAACAGCGAGTTGCAGTAATCCAGACGGGAGATGACAAGTGCCTGGATTAGGACCTGCGCCGCTTCCTGTGTGAGGCAGGGTCGTACTCTGCGGATGTTGTAGAGCATGAACCTACAGGAACGGGACACCGCCTTGATGTTAGTTGAGAACGACAGGGTGTTGTCCAGGATCACGCCAAGGTTCTTAGCGCTCTGGTACCATGGCGATCGGGAATGAAGCTAAGACCCAAGTGCAGACTGTGTGAAGTAACAATGTTTATTGTAATCACAGGGGCGGGCAAATGACAGGTCAAGGCAGGCGGGGTCTTTAATTCAGAACAGAGGCCAAGGTACAGGGCGGCAGGCAGGCTCAGGGTCAGGTCAGGCAGAGGCTGGTAATCCAGAGGTGGAGCAAAGGTAGAGGATGGCAGGCAGGCAGGCTCAGAGACAGGCAGTGGTCAGGCCGGCGGGTACAGGGTCAGAACAGGCAAAGGTCAAACACCAGGAGGCCGAGAAAAAGAGAAACTAGGGAAACCTAGGCGCTGAGACAAAATGCTGGTAGGCTTGAACAAACAAGACAAACTGGCAACAGACAGACAGAAAACACAGTTGTAAATACACAGGGGATAATGGGGAAGATGGGTGACACCTGGAGGGGGGTAGAGACAAGCGCAAGGACAGGTGAAACAGATCACAGCGTGACAATGGCATAGATTTTACAAGTGTCTGGAACTCTACTGAACGGATGTGATACCATTATTCCACTAGAAATTCTGTAATTTGGTGTTTTGTTGATGGTGGTGGAAAGCGATGTCTCAGGCGTTAAGTGGTCAATTTGGCTGAAATCTGGTGACTGAGACGGCTATGGCATATGGTTTACATCGTGTTCATGCTCACCAAACCATTCAGTGACCACTCAAGCCCTGTGGATGGGGGCATTCACATTCTATGTGGACATCGCTGTGGTAGTCAAAATATTGGCCTGCCCAGCATTTTTATATATGAGCCCAAGCATGATGGGATGTTAATTGATTAGTTAACTCAGGAACCACCTGCTTTTAATGAACTTTGTATCCCTCATTTACTCCCAAGTGATTCCATTATTTTGTCAGTTACCTGTACATTTTCATAATCTGTGAGACATAAGGTAATACAGTATCACTTGACATCAAGTTCTTATACATCTTTAGTAACTGATTACTACAATAGCAAAATTGTTACATAGGACTTTAGAAATTGCTTCATGTTAAGTGTTACTGAGAATGATAACAGTAACAACATATGGCTAAGTGTGTAATATAACTAAATATCGTAGGGTTAGCTGTTCAGCATTCTGATGGCCTGATGGTAGTAGCTGTAACTTGATTATCTACACATGGGGCCTGTTCAGGAAAATGGAAATGTCAAATCAAATTTTATTGGTCACATACACATGGTTAGCAGATGTTATTGTGAGTGTAGGGAAATGTACAGTATGTTCAGATGTAAATGCATTGTGCAGATCAAGTATGATCTACTGTCAGATTGGAATAGTATAGGAAATTGTGTGCTCTATTCATTATATTTCTATCTGCAACATGAAGTTCGAAATGCAGACTTTTGCCATTAGTTGATGGCAGCCAATCCAATAGTTTCTGAAAAGTAGTCACTTCCTGAGATATGTATTTAAATAGTTGTAAAGAAAGTAGTTGTTTCTCAGATCTGCATTCATATAGTTTACAATGTAGTTGCTTTCTGAGATCTGTTTTTAAAAAGTAGACACTTCTGATCTGTATTATATTGTTTTAAAAAGTAGTTATTTTGAGGGATCTGTCATCAAACAGTTGTAGTCACCTCCAAAGTAACTACATATTTAAAACTATACTTATCCCAGGTCTGCTACAGTATGTACTGCACCAAGGAAGTCTGATCTGTAGTGCACATTTTTTGCACAAATCTTGTATTTTTTTTATGAACTTGAAATGTGTTGTTCTATTCTGAGCTCACTGCTGGAACAGGTATGTTTAGAAGCTGATTTCTCAATTAATTCTAAATGGGTGATATATCCTCCCCTCCCCCCGACAATCAGTGGTGGGCTTTGATGTTTTCAATGTGGTGTTTACCATTGTGTATCCTGAACATTGATGTGCCAATCCAAGCCAAATCAAGGATAATTGTGAAGAATGATCCACAAAGACAGGAAAACCACAACAGACACCTAGTACCATGTCACGGGCCCCTGACCAAGCATCTTTCCAACATATACATTACATCTCTGAGTACTTCTATTCTCTCTAATCTTCCCCCTGTGATTTGCATAAAACCAAACATCGACCAAAGAAGGGGTTATTTTGGGGGAGTTGAGCAGAGAAGGGTCCTAGTACATCGGAAGTTCAGACCCATTTAACTTGCGGAAGACGGCCTGCTTTTCTGTCTGTGCACTTGCAAATTCGCCACAGTAAATTGTCATTTTTTTTTGCCGTTTCATGAGTGAAAATGTCAGAATAGGGCACAATAATTGTGCCTATATGGCCTCAACCTGTCTTGGGTGAATGGCGATGAAAATATGCATGGCTAAAGAACACAATGAAGAGCAATTAATGGAATGACAGCAAAATAAAGCGCAAAATTGGCAATTAGCTGAGTTCGAAGGGGGTGGGGCTTTTGGGTCTGAGAGTAGTCCCTTAAAATGGATGTCCAGAACAGTCAAACAAAAGGGGATGATTAACCTCTGATGGGAAGTAAGTCAGTTCAAGAAACCACTCTGATGAGTCCTGATTCCACATTCCACCATTCTTCAATGATGGTCTTTGTCTGTCTTGCACATATCAGTGATGGAGAATAGGCTTCGAATAGGTTTTTGTGCCTTTGATTGTGAGAAGCTGCCTCATTAGAGATTGTGCAGAACTGTTTATTGTGTGCCATTCCCCATGGGGATCCTTATTAGCTGGACCAGCGGCATGCCTTTGAAGTTCACAGCTAAAATGGACACAGCTGATCCTGGACTGACGGGATGTTCCTTATACAGTGGGGTAAAAAAGTTCTCCCACTTAAAAAGATGAGAGTGGCATGTCATTTTCATCATAGGTACACTTCAACTATGACAGACAAAATGAGAAAAAAATCCAGAAAATCAAATTGTAGGATTTTTTTAATGAATTTATTTGCAAATTCAGATTTTGTTGCATTAAAAAGTGGGATTGAAATAGATTTAATTGTTTTTTTTTGTCATTGATTTAGAAAATGTTTTAAGGAATACATTTCTTGAGGCTCTTGGACACATCATCAGTGATGAAACCTGGGGTCATAGGGTGTTTTGGGTCTTACAAGATCAGACACCCTCGCCCAGGCGACCCAGACAAGGTTGATCAGACCCTGACTTGTATCCAGGTGACATTACTCTGCTCTCCATGCGTCTCCTCTTTTGATCTAGATCCATCTTGAGGCTTTTTCATCTGCCTTGATGGTGTTGCTGATGTCTCTCCTCCTCTTCGCTCCATTGATACAGTGTGCTTTAGACTCTGTAGAGGGATTGCCCAGAAAAACTCCTGCAGCCTTCCAGCAGGCTATGACTAGTCCCTCATACTTGGCCCTCTTCCTCTTGTACTCTTCCTCAATGCAATCTTCCCAAGGGACTACGAACTTCAGAATAATTATGGTCTTTGTGGACTCTGGGACCAGGGTTATGCCTTTTCACAAGGTTGTCTTGACAACGTGCTGCGGGAACTTGAGCTGCTTCTCCAGGTCTGCTGTCACCTGCATGTCCTGACCAGTAGCTAGGATCCCTGCTGGTGGTTTGGATTTTGAGCCTAGCTGCTCTCCAGCTCAAGTGAAAGTGATCTTCTAACTGGTGGGCCAAGCTTTCTTGCTCTTGCCGACAACCTGTGCAGGTTGTTTCTGCGATGGTCTTGAGAACCTGGTCATGGTGCCAGTGATAACAGCCCCCTCCTAGAGCTTTAGGACAGCAGCTTAGGAGCGTAGCGGGCATGCAAGAGACTCCACTTTGCCGAAGCAGAACCGGTTCGTGTGGCTGGGTTGGACATCATACACCGCCTGGATCAGGATCTTGATGCAGTGTGGTCCGCCTTTTTCTCCCCAATTTTGTGATATCTAATTGCGATCCAATTACGATATTGTCTCATCGCTGCAACTCCCCAACGAGCTCGGGAGAGCGAAGGTCGAGTCGTGCACCCTCCGAAACATGAAAACCCACCCGCTTAACCCAGAAGCCAGCTGCACTAATGTGATCGGAGGAACCACAGTTCAACTGACGACCGAAGTCAGCCTGCAGGCGGCCGGCCTGCCACAAAAGAGTTGCTACAGCACGATGAGCCAAGTAAAGCCCTCCCCCCGGCCAAACCCTCCCCCCAACCTGGACGACGCTGGGCCAATTGTGTGCCACCCTATGGAACTCCCGGTCACGGCTGGTTGTGACACAGCCTAAGATCGAACCCGGGTCTTTTAATACCACAAGACTTTTCTGTCCACCGCTTGCTCCCACCTCATCCAGGCTCATTGCTGTCTCATTCTCATTGCTCTGCTGGACCTCTCCTCTTCACAGCTGCTCTCACTTCCCCCTGAACCAGCCTGTGTTTCTCCTTCCCCTTGGCAGTGTCTTATCGGGTAGTTGAGAACATTCCCAGACCAGCTCTTCCCCGAGACTCAGCCTGCAGCCCGGCTTCATCCGCTCTCCATTTCCACCCGGTCCTGACCGCTGTCCCCCCTTGGGCCACTTTTGGGTTGCTTGACTCCCTGTATTGCATCACTTCCCGTGCCCAAGTCACCTTGAACCCCCTCTTTTAGGAACTTCAGGGGCATCCTCAACTTTTGCTGTTCCCATAGAGGGCAAGGCTGTTCAGGCTCCCGGGCAATCCCAGCCACCTTCGAAGATAGCTACTGACCTTCCTAATCCAAGTTCTCGACAGTGGAGTCGTGACATTGTGTTTTGTCATTATAGTTTGCACCAGCTTGTGAGGGATCGAACCATAGGCGTTAGAAGGTCAAACCAAAGCACTGCCAGGTCACCATTGATCTGTCGTGCTTTTCTGCTGAGCTGGGTCACCACTGCTGTGTGCCCCAGACACCAGGTATTTTTGGGATGCCTCCCTTTTGGACCAATGTGTTGATGTATCCGTTCTTAGAGAGGAAGTATGCCAGCCGCCTAACTACAATGCTGAAAAATATCTTCCCTTCGACACTTAGCAAGGAGATGATACTGAACTGGAATTCCTTCGAAATCTAAACACCTTCGGCGAATCTCCACTGCTGTGCAACCTTTCCTCTCCAGATGACCTTCGGGATGTTCCAGAGCCAATTGAGTAACAGAGAGCCGCTCTTGTAGACCTTGTACGAGACTTCGCTTGGTCTAGGCGCTGAGATAGACCTTGCCAACTTCGCCATATCCTGTACTTCTTTCAGGAATGGCTCCCTGTAGTTGATCTCTGTGACTGGTGCTGGTAGGTCTATCAAGATGTTGCACTGACCCAACTCCTACTAATTGTCGGGGTCAATGAACGTGCTCTGGTTGTGCTGGTCAATCTCCTCTTTGGAACAAGCCAAATTCCCACTGCGCTTCTACCCCAGTAGCTGCTTTGTGAAGCCAAAGTGATTGGCTATAAAGGCAGTTCGCTTCCTGGCTCTTTCTTTCCTCTGTCTTCTGTGCCATTCAGCCCTACACAGAGTCAAGAGCTCCTTTCTCAGGATGCTCCGTAGCTCTGCCAAGGGTGGTTGTTGCCCCTGATCTGTGGATTTTCGCAGCAGTGGTGTACAGCGTTCTGGCAGGCCTCTGCTCCACTGCCCCAAACCTTTCCGCTGCTTGGCTAACTAACATTGTCACCATAGTTTGTAGCCTCCTGTCAGTGTCTCCCTTTGCTGTTGCTTCCAGCACCTTTTCTGCATTCTCGTCAAACTGTTGCCACACTGTCAACTTGCAGGCTTACGGCCATTTGATTCAACATTTGCGACACGTGGAGGCTCTAAGATCTGTGAGGTGACTCCGGACCTGGCAGGAGTATAGGGTTCTGGACTTGGGAGGAGACACTGGAAGGCAAGGGACCCTGGGCACAAGCTGGGGAATATTGCAGCCCCAAGGAAGAAGGCAGCGAAAGCTGAGCGGTGGCGATATTAGGTAAGGCAGCGCAGCAGGCATGAGAGGCAGTTTCTCCCCCCCCAAAAAAAAGAAGCGCAGTACTGGTCAGTACCGTGTTATGCGGTCAAGCGCACTGTGTCACCAGTACGCACTCATAGCCCAGTGCGCCATAGGCCAGCCCCCCGCAAGTGCCATGCGAGAGTGGGCATCCAGCCAGGGCGTATTGTGCCGGCCCAGCGTGTTTGGTCTTCGGTACGCAGTTTCGACCCCGGGTATCCTGCGCCGAATCTGCGTGCTGTGTCTCCGGGGCGCTGGGAGGGTGCAGTGTGTCCTATGCCTGCACTCCGCCCGCGCCAGGCGAATGTGGGCATTGAGCCTAAGAAGAGGTGCGAGTGGTATGCACCAGATCTCCAGTGCTTCCCCACGGCTCGGTTCAACTTGTGCCTGCACTCTGGATGGTCCGGGCTAGGGTGGTCATCCAGCCTGGAGGAGTGGTGCCAAGGCTGCGCACCAAGCTCCAGTGCTCCCCCACAGCCCGTTCCATCCGGTGCCTACTCCACGCACCAGGCCTTCTGTAGGTCTCCCCAGCCTGGTGGGTCCTGTGGCTGCCCCACGCACCAGGCTGTCTCCTCCCTCCAGGTTCTCCCTCCTGTCCGGAGCTGCCAGAGTCTCCCTCCTGTCCGGAGCTGCCAGAGCCGCCCTCCTGTCCGGAGCTGCCAGAGCCGCCCTCCAGTCAGTAGCTGCCAGAGCCGCCCGTCAGTCAGTAGCTGCCAGAGCCGCCCGTCAGTCAGTAGCTGCCAGAGCCGCCCGTCAGTCAGGACCTGCCAGAGCCGCCCGTCAGTCAGGAGCTGCCAGAGCCGCCCGTCAGTCAGGAGCTGCCAGAGCCGCCCGTCAGTCAGTAGCTGCCAGAGCCGCCCGTCAGTCAGTAGCTGCCAGAGCCGCCCGTCAGTCAGGACCTGCCAGAGCCGCCCGTCAGTCAGGAGCTGCCAGAGCCGCCCGTCAGTCAGGAGCTGCCAGAGCCGCCCTTCACTCCAGGCGCTGCTAGAGTCGCCCTTCTTTCCGGCGCTGTCGGAGGGGGTACTGTCACGTCCTGACCGTAGTTCCTTTTTTTATGTCTCTATTTAAGTTTGGTCTGGGCGTGAGTTGGGGTGGGCATTCTATGTGTTGTTCTATGTTTTTGTATTTGTGTTTGGCCTGGTATGGTTCCCAATCAGACGCTGCTGTTTATCGTTGTCTCTGATTGAGAACCATAGTTAGGCAGCCTGTTGTCCCACTATGATTTGTGGGTCGTTGTTTTCTGGTTTGTATTAGTTACCAGACTTTGTATTGTACTGTTCAGTTTAATAAAATGACGAACACTTACCAAGCTGCATATTGGTCCGATCCTTCCTACTCCTCTTCAGAAGAGGAGGAGAACTGTTACAGCCTTGATGAAAGCGTTGTACACTCTTGGCATTCTCTCAACCAGCTTCACCAGGAATGCTTTTCCAACAGTCTTGAAGAAGTTCCCACGTATGCTGAGCACTTAGCTGCTTTTCCTTCACTCTGTGGTCCAACTCATCCCAGACCATCTCATTTGGGTTGAGGTTGGGTGATTGTGGAGGCCAGGTCATCTGATGCAGCAGTCCATCGCTCTCCTTGGTCAAATAGCCCTAACACAGCCTGGAGATGTGTTGGGTCATTGTCCTGTTGAAAAACAAATGATAGTCACACTAAGCACAATCCAGATGGGATAGCGTATCACTGCAGAATGCTGTGGTACCTATGCTGGTTAAGTGTGCCTTGAATTCTAAATAAATCACTGACAGTGTCACCAGCAAAGCACCATCATACCGCCTCCTCCATGATACGCAGTGGGAACCACACATGTGGAGGTCCTCCGTTCAGCTACTCTGCACATCACAAAGACAAAAATCTCAAATTTGGACTCATCACACCAAAGGATAAATTTTCCACTGGTCTAATGTCCATTGCTCGTGTTTCCTGACCCAAACAAGTATCCTCTTCTTATTAATGTCCTTTACGAGTGGTTTCTTTGCAGCATGAAGGTCTGATTCACACAGTCTCCTCTGAACAGTGTGAAGCATTTATTTGGGATTCAATTTCTGAGGCTGGTAACTCAAATGAACTTATCCTCTGCAGCAGAGGTATCTCTGGGTCTTCCTTTCCTGTGATGGGAAAGGCAGTTTCATCATAGCGCTTGATGGTTTTTGCGACTGCACTTGAAGAAACGTTCGAAGTTCTTGAAATGTTCCATATTGACTGACCTTCATGTCTTAAAGTGATAGAATGTTGTTTCTCTTTGCTTATTTGAGCTGTTATTGCCATAATATGGACTTGGTCTTTTACCAAATAGGACTATCTTCTGTATACCACCCCTACCTTGTCACAACACAACCGATTGGCTCAAAGGCATTAAGAAGGAAATAAATCTCACAAACGAACATTTAACAAGGCCCACCTGTTAATTGAAATGCATTTCAGGTGACTACCTCATAGCTTAGAACCCCCCTGTTCCTTTATCACAATAAAAAAAAGTAATGTTACTTGTTATTCAAATCCAGCAGATGATTCAGAATTCATCATGTTTTCTTAGTATTAGTCTATATCTAATGTAAGTTGTATCAGATGGAATGTCCCATGTATTTAAGGAAAATAACATAGGCCTCATAAATAATGTCAGACATATTCCATTTACTGCAACCGTGACCAGGCCAGGCAGTTTTATGGTAAAGATTGAGAGCCCAAATACTTTTCTCAGCGAAACTGTTGTGGATATAACATTTCTAGTCTTACAATGTTTATTGTGTCCCTTTGGGGAAATGTGTTTTCCATCTCATATCAAACAAATACATGTGTAGGTAGGTTCACCTCGATAAAATGGAGATAGACCTTTGGAAATGGGAGGAATAGGATATAGCCTAGAGAATTTTGTGGTTATGCATATAATATACTGAACAAAATATAAATGCAACTTGAAACCATTTCAACGATTTTACTGAGTTACAGTTCATATAAGTAAATCAGTCAATTGAAATACATTCTTTATGGCCTAATCTATGGATGTCACATGACTGGACAGAGGGTCCTGGGCCTGGGAGGGCATAGGACCACCGACTTGGGAGCCAGGCCCAGCCAATCACAATTTGTTTTTCGCCACAAAAGGGCTTTATTACAGACAAATACTCAGTTTTATCAGCTGTCTGGGTTTCTGGTCTCAAACGATCCCGCAGGTGAAGAAGCCGGATGTGGAGGTCCTTGGCTGTTATGGTTCCACGTGGTCTGCGGGTTGTGAATCCTGTTGGACGTACTACCAAATTCGCCAAAACGATGTTGGAGGTGGCTTATGGTAGAGAAATTAACATTAAATGATCTGGCAACAGCTCTGGTGGGAATTATTGCAGTCACCATGCCAATTGTACGTTCCCTCAACTTGAGACGTGGCAATGTGTTGTGTGACAAAACTACACATTTTAGAGTGGCCTTTTATTGTCCCCAGCACAAGGTGCACCTGTGTAATGAGCATGTTGTTTAATCAGCTTCTTGACATGCCACTAAAAGGGATGTAAACACATTTGTGCACAAAATGTGAAAGTAATAAGCTTTTTGTGTGTATGGAAAAATCCTGGGATCTTTGATTTCAGCTCATGAAACATGAGACTAACACTTTACATGTATATTTTTGTTCAGTATATATTAATATTATATAAGTCTCTAGTGCAATGTTTCCCATGGAATTGTATCTCCAAGTCAATGTCTCCTAGTACAGATGCCAACGTTATTTTATCTTATTTTAAATGCAGGCTTACCTCATCCTAGAAGCACCCTCAACATCTGACAGTTATGTTAATAAAGCTTTTCAAAGCATTTATGGTGACATTGAAGAATACGAGTTATCACGGGTTGTGAATAGATTTGATAACTCACAAATTTAATGAACCACGCTTTAACCTCATCTAAGCAAAATTAGAAGGGCTTAATTAAAATGAGTCATTTGAAACAGTAATTAATCAGATCATCCATGCAACTGAAGGAGATTGATGGAGATGATGATATACAGTGCATTCGGAAAGTATTTAGACCCCTTGACCTGTTCAACATTTGGTACGTTACAGCCTCATTCTAAACATTTGTTTATATATAATTGTCCCTCATCAATCTACACACAATACACTATAATGACAAAGCAAAAACAGTTTTCTAGAATGTCTTTATGCACATTTATTACAAATATAAAACGGAAGTATCACATTTACATAAGTATTCAGACCCTTTACTGAGTACATTGTTGAAGCACCGTTTGCAGCGGTTACAGCCTCGAGTCTTCTTGGCTATGATATTTGGGGAGATTCTCCCATTCTTCTCTGCAGATCTTCTCAATCTCTGACAGGTTGGATGGGGAGCGTTGCTGCACAGCTATTTTCAGGTTTCTCCAGAGATGTTAGACTGGGTTCAAATCCGGGCTCTGGCTGAGCCACTCAAGGACATTCAAACACTTGTCCGAAGCCACTCCTGTGTTGTCTCGGCTGTGTGTTTAGGATTATTGTCCTGATGGAAGGTGAACGTTCGCCCCAGTGTGTGATCCTGAGCTCTCTGGAGCAGGTTTTCATCAATGATCTCTCTGTACTTTGTTCCGTTCATCTTCCCCTCGATCCTGACTATTCTCTCAGTCTCTGCCGCTCAAAAACATCCCGACAGCATGATGTTGCCACCACCATCCTTCACCGTAGGGATGGTGCCAGGTTTCCTCCAGATATGATGCTTGGCATTCAGGCCAAAGTGTTTGAATCTTGGTTTCATCAGACCAGAGAATCTTGTTTGTCATGGTCTGAAAGTCCTTTAGGGGCTGTCATGTGCCTTTTACTGAGGAGTGGCTTCCGTCTGGCCACTCGACCATAAAGGCCTGATTGGTGGAGTGCTGCAGAGATGGTTGTCCTTCTGAAAAGTTCTGAAACTCCCATTTCCACTGACGAACTCTGGAGCTCTGTCAGAGTGACCATCGGGTTCTTGGTCACCTCCCTGTCCAAGGAGGGGGTTCTTGGTCACCTCCCCTGATTGCTCAGTTTGTCTGGGCGGCCAGCTCTAAGAAGAGTCTTTGGTGGTTCCAAACTTCTTCCATTTAAGAACGATAGAGCCCACTGTGTTATTAGGGACTTTCAATGCTGCAGACATTTTTTGAGTCCCTTTCCCAGATCTTTGCCTCGAGACAATCCTGTCTTGGCTTGGCTTTTGCTCTGACATGCACTGTCAACTGTGAGACCTTATAAAACAGGTGTGTGCCTTTCCAAAGCATGTCCAAGGAGGCACCTGAGTCTCATACAAAAGGGTCTGAATACTTTGGTAAATCAGGTATTTACATTTTTTTATATACATTTCCAAAATGTAAAAAAAAAAAAAAAAACTTTTCACTTTTTCATTATGGGGTATTGTGTGTGTATATTGATGAGGACCCTTTTTTATTTAATCAATTTTCGGATAAGGCTGTAACGCAACAACAAGTGGAAAAATTCAAGGGGTCTGAATACTTTCCGAATCGGTATATTACAGATTTATTTTATAACTGTTTTTGTTTGAACCGTGAATGCTGATTGGCTGTCAGCTGTGGTATATCAGACCGTATGCCATGGGTATGACAAAACATTTATTTTTATAATTATGTTAACCATTTTATAATAGCAATAAGGCACCTCAGGGGTTTGTGGTATATGACCAGTGTACACTACATGGCCAAAAGTATGTGGACACTGCATGTTGAACATCTCATTCCAAAATCATGGGCATTAATATGGAGTTGGTCCCTCCTTTGCTGCTATAACAGCCTCCACTCTTCTGGGAAGGCTTTCCACTATACTTTGGAACATTGCTTCCATTCAGCAACAAGAGCATTATTGAGATCAGGCACTGATGTTAGGCGATTCGGCCTGGCCTGCAGTCGGGGTTCCAATTAATCCCAAAGGAGTTCAATGGGGTTGAGGTTAGGGCTCTGTGGAGTCGTGTCAAGTTCTTCCGCACCAATCAGGACAAACCATTTCTGTATGGACCTCGCTTTGTGCACGGGGTATCGTCATGCTTGAACAGGAAAGGGCCTTCCCCAAACTTGTGCCAGAAAGTTGGAAGCACAGAATTGTTGAGAATGTCATTGTATGCTGTAGCGTTAACATTTCCCTTCACTGGAACTAACGGGCCTAGCCCGAACCATGAAAAACAGCCCTAGACTAGAATGCTTTACAGTTGGCACTATGCATTGGGGCAGTTAGCGTTCTCCTGGCCAAACCCAGATTTGTCTGTCGGACTGCCAGATGTTGAAGCGTGATTCAGAACCTGTTTCCACTGCTCCAAATATCAATGGCGCCACTCCATTTCAGATGATGATCTTAGGCTTGCATGCGCGGCTGCTCGGCCGTAGAAACCCGTTTCATGAAGATCCTGACGACCAGTTTTACTGCTGACGTCGCCTCCAGAGGCTGTTTGGAACTCGGTAGTGATTGTTGCAACCGAGGATAGACGCTATGCGCTTAAGCACTTGTATGTCCATTCTGTGAGCTTTTTTGGCCTTCCACTTTGTGGCTGAGCCGTTGTTGTTTCCACTTCACAGTAAAAGCACTTACAGTTGACCGGGGCAGCTCTAGCAGGGGGAAAAAAATGGACAAACTGACTTGTTAGGAAGGTGGCACCCTACGACAGTGCCACGTTGAAAGTCAAGGAGCTCTTCAGTACCGGCCATTCTACTGCCAATGTTTGTCTATGGAGATTGCACAGCTGGGTACTCGCTTTTATACACCTGTCAGCAACGGGTGTGGCTGAAATAGCCGAAAACACTCATTTGAAGGGGTGTCCACATACATACCAACAGGCTAAGTGCTGTATCTAGGCAATCAGCGTTGCGTTGTGCATAAGAATATACCACACCCCCTCGGGGCTTATTGCTTAATTATAATATGTCACAATGGGAAAACTCCCTTACTCGCTTATTACACCAGCTCTGTACACAAACCCCTGCATTTTTGTTGTTGTTTTCTACCATGTTTTTACTCCTGAACAGAAATGGCATCTCCTTTTCATTCCCGGAGGCAAGAATTAAGCACAGACAGGAAGAGCAGGGTTGCGGTATGGGTTCAACTGATTCAACAATATAGATCAAAACTCCAATGTGTCAAACTCAAGCATGTTTTCAGATTAAATAGGCACCTCACTGGCCCCAGGGGTACAGGAATGACAGTACAAGGTTCTTGTTATCTTCAAACAGTCTGCCACTCGGTACACTAGGGCAGCTATTGACGTTCATGGGAGGGTCCCAGCGTGAGTTGCCCAGGCTGAAACATCTCTATCGCCTCCCCACTGCAAACCCACCGAAGCACTCGCTCTCAAAGAGCTGCTTGGGTTGCTGAGGGAACCACCAGGCCTCTTAAACTCTGACATCAAGGTTCTTTAAGTAGCATTTCCTCCTGAGGCTATTTTATCTTACATAGCATTTAGGTCACTGTCTGCTGGATGTAGATCCCTCAAAGAAGAATTTGTTGTAAAATACACATTTTTGTTTTCTTAAACTCTATGGTAGAATCGTGATGCAACAAAGTCACGGCGTGGGTGCGTGCGTGCGCACATGGCTACATAAAGTACATGCATATATACAGTCGGGGTGTGTTTTAAAAATTGTATGGCAATAATCAGGGAGGAGAAAAAGTTTTCTGTGAGATCAAAAATGTGACTTTTTCATCCAGACCACTCTGTATCCATTTCTCAGAAGAGAAATGCCCATGAAACATGTATTCCACCATTCAAGGGAAGCCAGGGAGGCTGATTAAAGAGACTGAAAAGGGTTGACTTGTTGCGTGGGTTCAAAGTGCAGAGGATGAAGATGTACTTCAACCGACAGCTCTGCTGTGGAGCTTCATGCTGTGAATGAGTGTGTGTCGTCCCTCCCCCCATCTCTCCTCTCTCCATTTTCTTTGAAACTGGAATAAGAGCCAAACAGAGTAACAATTGCAAGAGAGAGGGACACAGTGTCCTGTTCTTTTTAATATAATGAGCAATACTTTGTCACGATACATCGGAAAGTATTCTCTTCTCATAGCCCTACTTCATCTGACTGCTTTAGTTATCGCTTTAAAGAAGATCTACATTCTGATTCTCCCTGGCACATATTTTATTTTCCTTGATCAAACAGATGCGAAAGAAGTGTTTGATACATGGTAGCGAAGGGCAAAAACAGAAGAGTGGCTGAGACGTGTCTCAAACCCCTGTCGTCAGGGGTTATGTGTGGTCCGGAGCTGGCAGCACTATCACTAGACCAGATTCTGACGGACTGTTTCAGAGTTTGAACCCCTCTCACTTCATCTTTGTCCCGGATGTGCCCCCACCCACCCCGCGCAACCAGCAGGGACCAAGAACCTCAAGGGCATAGGACTGCACATGAGCACCGCTCTTTTGTCCCATTCTTGGCCCTTTAGTGCCAACCCACTGGGCAGACAGTCTTTTTAAATTCTTTATCTCAATCGTCCGTCGTTTCACAGGGTAACGTCAGGAATGGGCCATACAGAGAGCTCCAGTATGTGTTGACTCACCGCTTATTTTGGTATTTATCAAATTCTCTGGACTTTTCCACAAATCTCCTGTGGGCCTGTGGGTCTGTTGGCTGACTCATGGACCACTGAGCACTGAAACCTCAGGCTCGGCGGCATGCTATTTCCTCAGGAGGCCAGGAAGCCCCGATGCCCTCTGTCTCACTGGCTTAGTCTCCCTGTCTCTCTCCATCCGTGTCCCCCAAAAGGGTGCTTCCTAAATGGGACTGTCTGCATCGGACCGATCCATCCCATTTACAATACTCTGGCGCTGAGCCATGGCCAGTAATGAGTTGGCACCGACTATGGAACTGCTTGGCACATAATGTGGGTGTGTGTGTATGTTCATGCATATTTCAATAGAGGGATAAATCCCTTTGCTTTACGATGAGGCCTTGAGTTTTTCACCTGATGAATTGATCTCCAATAGAAATGAAAGCCGGTTGGGATAGACTCTAGAAAGAGGGAGAGAGAATCAGTCTGTAAGACCCAGCGAAGGACTAGAAAAGGAAAGATGGAAAGACACGAACAGAACAGAGAGCTTTTTGTGGTGAGACTATGAGGAGCATCTTCCTCCGATAACGGAACAGTGTGGGAAAGCAGATGTGGCCTTGCGGCCGCCCATCGTATCGAAGGAGAGGGGAAGAAAATAGAGGATGTGGTGAGGGCATCGTTCATAACTGCTGAGCCATCGAAAGACAGAGGGAAACCGCACGTGTCCTCACACACGCACACAGCCATGTTCAGGGTCCTGTTCTCCCTTTCTTTCTTTCCCTCCCATCTTTGCTTTTCATTCTGATCTCACATTTTACGGCCTGGCCTCATCTTTCATTGAAAACAGCCTCAGTCCTTTGGTGCGTTCTCTCAGTTTTGCAGTTAACCTTCCGTCTGAAAAGTTGGTACAGAGATTTGGGTGTCATATGGGGCATTGGTTTCAGTCCAGCCCTTGTGGTTTATTTGGAAAAGCATTGTATGGCTCTATTTTTCAATATTCTCTACATCTAAACTGTCTCTCATAGCGCAGTATGTCATGGTTCCAGCAAACAGTCATTAGATCAATGGATTTATTTACACGCAGTGGCAGAGAGAAATTACAAACTGGAATTTTATGGCAGCGCCCACCAATTGAAAAATCCCTATTTCCAGTCTGTCGAAAACGTATGTCCTCTACAGAAATGCAATCATAGAAAGCGTCAGGAAATGGTTATAGAATGTTCAGACCTTGATCGGATCCCTCTGAGGATGTGGAGATGTGGCCCTTTATCCTCAAATGGCTTGTGTTTGTCTGACATCCCCCGCGAGTCTCCAAAGCTATTGAAAAGCGCAGCGATTGATATGTGGTGTAAATACCAGATGACAGACTTTACTGCATACCAAAACTCTGCTTTCGGGTTGCTTTACCGCAATGTCGGTGTCCTTGTGTTGCATTACCCACAATTGTTTAACTTCTGGGGTTGGATATCGTTCGTCAAACAGTAAGGGACCTTTATTTGAAATTCACTGTTTGATAGTCAATGAAAAGCTTTTGTATACATGGCATAGATTTTGACCAAGAGGGGGATTGTACAGGATACTCATCAGTTTATGTTAAGTTGAGCAGCACAGAGGAACCCAAGAGCAGACTCAGACCAGGAAACGGAGATGAATGAACCAAGATTTTTATTGTAACACAGGGAGAGATGAAGTGCAGATCCAGGGAAGCTTGGATGAGTTGTAGGAAACCAGATGTGGAGGCTGAGGTTGTATTGAGCTGAGTTGGGACAGGGTAAACAGGTCTAGAGGGGAATCCAAGGGAGTGATGAGTTTAATCCAGAACAGGGTAGCAGGGTGGTGAGATGTGGAACAGGAGACAGGAACCAGAGTCAGAGCGGCAAAACTGCAGTGAGGAGGAGAAACTGTGTCATGCAAAGAAATAGGCACAGCAGGATACAGGATCTTATATAACAAATGGCTAGAAGCATGACTGAATGAACAGTGATTACGATCCGGCAGAGTGAAAGTGGCAGGACTGAGTATTTGTAGAGGTCTTGATTATGGAACGGATTGCAGCTGGTGAGGATCCGCTCTGGCTCCAGCACACCCATCTCCACTCCCTTTCTCTTTGTGTGTGGTTGGAGAGAGAGAGTCTACTGGAGGAGTGGCTGCAGGTTAAGGAGACACCGGATGTCCACTAGGGGGTGTGGCAGGAGCAGATGTGCAAGTACACCCCCCTACGGGCGCACTACCTGGCTTGTCAGGGTGTGAGGAATGGAAATCCTGTAGGAGGGATGGGTCCAGAATGTGACAGGGCACCCAGCAGCGCTCCTCAGGCCCGTATCCCTCCCAGTCCACCAAAATACTAGCAACCGTGACCCCGATGGAGTATTTCCAAAAGCCGCTGGACAGTATAGGCAGGATGGTCATCGATGAGCAGCTGCAGGGGGAGACAGGTGACTGGAGCAGACTGGTTTAATTAAAGACACATGGAAGATGGGGTGGATTTAGAGAGAGTTTGGGAGTCTTAGATGCACAGTGGAGGGCTTAATGACATGATCAATCTCAAATGGACCAATGAATCGGGGCGCTAGTTTTCTGGGCAAGTTTTCAGACGAGAGTTATCCCCTTTGGACTGGAGCTGAAGCACGTCGACAGTTAGCTTGAGATTGGGTCCTGGTGGAGGCACGAAAAGCAGCCCGGGCCCTCCTCCAGGTGTGATGACAACGGCGCATGTGGTCCTGGGCTGAGGGCACCTCGACCTCTTGGGCAGGGAACAAGTTGCGTTGGAAACCCAGGGAACACTCAAAGGGTGACATATCTGACGAGGTGTTGATGAGGGTATTGTGGGCATATTCCACCCAGGGTAACTGGGCACTCCAGGAGGAAGGGTTAGCCGAAGTCACAGCATAGGGCAGTCTCCAACTACTGATTGGCCCGCTTGGTCTGGCCATTGGTCTGGGGGTGATATCCAGATGAAAGGCTAACCTTAATACCAAGTGCTGTGCAGAAGGCTCTCCATACCTGGGAAGTAAACTGGGGTCCCCTGTCAGAAACGATATCAATAGGGATGCCATGCAGCCACAACACATGGGATACCAGTAGGTCCGTAGTCTCCCTGGAGGAAGGAAGCTTGGAGGGGAATGAAGTGAGCCGCTTTGGAAAATGGGTCAATAATAGTGAGGATGACTGAGTTACCGTTAGATGGAGGAAAGCCAGTAACAAAGTTCAGAGTTGTGTGTGACCAGGGGCGACTGCGTATGGGAAGAGGGCGAAGCAGGCCGGACGTAGGTTTGGATGTTTTATTCCGGGCACAGACCAAGCCAGCTGAGATGATTTTCCGAGCGTCTTTTTAAAAGTTTTAACCATGGATGACCCAGAAGCAGGGGAGAGTTGGGACTGTTAATTATGTGGAACGGTTTTCTCACAGACACAGAAGGGAAGCTTGGCATCGAGGGGCGTTAAGTGAAATGGTGTCCAGGCCCAACTCTTATTGGACGCAGGGAACAAGTGGAGACCAGGTGGCCAACCTGGCCACATTATAGACACGCCGCTGCTTCTCCTCTGGAGATAGACTGGTCCGGCTGAGCTGCATTGGTTCAGGCTTAGAACATGCCTGGGGTAAGGATGCAGTCGGAGGAGAAGGGAAAGGCACTGAAGCAGATGTTAAGGAACTTGCAACCCTACCTACCCTCCGACGCGCCCCGGAGGCAGTTGTCAATGCGGATAGTGAGAGAAAAGAGTTCAGCAAGTTCAGTATCCTTCCATGGATGCCAACTCACCTTGAGGCTCAGTGAGTGAGTTCCGGATAGCTCCCTGAAGAGCCTCTTCATTTCAGCCACTCTCTGGGGCGAGGGTGCAGAACTCACATGCCATTTCAGCAACACTCTGGGCGCCTTGACGGAGGGACAGGAGTCGTTTAGCAGCATCCTTTCCGCAGATTGGGTGGTCAAAGACCTTCCTCCTCAGTGAATCTGCTATAGGAGAAGCCAATGGGTGACAGTCTCTCCCACACAGCAGTGGCCCAGGAAAGTGCTGCACCACAGAGGCAACCAATCAAAAACAAAATATTGGCTCTTTCACTAGCATAAGAGCTGGGCTGTTGCTCAAATACTAGTGAACATTGTACTAGAAAAGCTCTGCAAGCTCTGAGATTTCCATCGTAGCACTCGGGAGTAGGAACATGTTGTGAGCTTTAGGCGAAGGTTTGACTCTGTAGAACAGACAGGTTCAGTGAAAACTCATGTGGGGATGAATGAACCAAGATATTTATTGTAACACAGGGAGGGATGAAGTGCAGATCCAGGGAAGCTTGGATGAGTTGTAGGAAACCAGATGTGGAGGCGGAGGTTGGAGTGAGCTGGGTTGGGACAGGGTAAACAGGTCTAGAGGGGAATCCAAGGGAGTGATGAGTTGAATCCAGAAAAAGGTAGTAAGATGTGGAACAGGAGACCGGAACCATAGTCAGAGCGGCAAAACTGCAGTGAGAGGAGAAACAGCGTCAGGCAAAGAAATAGGCACAGCAGGAGACAGGATCTTAAATAACAACAAATAGCTAGAAGCATGACTGAACAGAGATTACGATCCAGCAGAGTGGAAGTGGCAGGACTGAGTATTTGTAGAGGTCTTGATTATGGAACGGGTTGCAGCTAGTGAGGATCAGCTCTGGCTCCAGCACACCTGTGACCAACCACACAAACAGACAACCTATCAGGGGCCTCGCAAAGAAGTGCCCCTATCTGTATATAAAAATAAACAGACATTGAATATCCCTTTGAGCATGGTGAAGTTATTATTACACTTTGAATGGTGTACCAATACACCCTGTCACTACAAAGATACAGGTGTCCTTCCTAACTCAGTTGCTGGAGAGGAAGGAAACTGCTCTTTGATTTTATCATGAAGCCAATGGTGACTTTAAAACAGTTGCAGAGTTTAATGAAAACAAAGTGTTATGTTTGGGGCAAATACATTACTGAGTACCACTCTCCATATTTTTAAGCATAGTGGTGGCTACATGAGGTTATAGGTATGCTTGTAATCAGTGGCGATTTTAGCATGTAAATCTTGGTGGGGCAAAAAAATGTAATTGTGTAATGCATGCCAGCAAAGCCACTACACAACACAACACTAAACAATACATGAATTGCACTATATGCCCACTAACTGTTAGGGCCTACATACATCTGTCCCAACAGCAGTCCCACCATCTTACCACTGCTAAACCTGGCTATCAGCAGAGCCTTGTCTGGCAGCGAAACAGTTAATTCAACAATTCATTTTCTGCCTTTAAAAAAAACAGCTGATATGGCTGACTTGCTTAAACACATGTGGTTTCTAATGACAGTTGATATGTACAAACTATGGCATAAGGGGACGACAAGCAGATAAGAGCCAATCCGTCATTCCGATTTAAGACAATGAGCGAGCTGGGATGAACGTAACATTAGTTCTAAACTATTTGTTTAGCACTTTTGAAATGTACAGCGATAGTGCTCTCCCTGTACACCAAGTTAAACCGTAGGATAGATAAAGGGGGCATATAAGCAGACAATGAAAGCTCTTACAATATTCGGTGATTACATTTCTCTAAAACAGGTTATAGGCTACTGTAGAACAGTCAGAACAGTAAGCGAAATTAAGAGGGGTAAATAGATCACGTTATTAGGGTGAGGCACATGGGCTACTAACATCTTACTGCACAACATACACATAGTATTACTTTCTTAGCTCCAGTATACATATCTCCCTGGCATATTACATAATTTATGAAGCAGCATACAATACATTTTTGGACTCTCATTGTTGTGCTCGGCTCACTTGAACAGGAAGGTGGAGCGGCGGTCCTACGACTTAACATTTTGTTTTGAGCGCGGCACAAATCTTGCTTCATTAACAGCATGGCCAATGTTGAATGTATCATTTTAAACTTGGAAAAAAGCCCCATAAGCCCAGATTTGGGAACACACAGCCACTGGCACTGGTTCCTTTCAAACCACTCATTGAATTTGGGATTTCCATTTTTTTTTTTTTTTTTTATGTCCAATGAGCACCGATACGTTTTATAGATCATTTCTCTTAATTATTTATCTTCTTATGACAACGATTAAAAAGGATTTGCTAGTAGATTTTGTCGACTTGATTCATGATGATGACTGCTAGCTAAAATTGTGAAAGTATCAGTCCAATCAAAGTTACTTTGCATATAATGTGATTTGATGTCATTTTTTTCTGTGGCCAATGACCTTGAGCCTTCTTGGATGGGCACTTCTATGGCAGCAGCCGAAGGGCTAGAATTCTCAGTGTCTCCTCTTACGCTTAGCAGTGACGTAAAGTCCCCATAAATGACAGAACACTGAGACAATCACAGGTGAAAACTCCATATTTTTTGCTGGCTTGCCCCACCACCACAGAAAGCAATGAGCGAGGCTGAAACACCTGCATTTTGTAGTTGCCTTACTCTAGAAAACAAAAAAGAGACCATGTTTGTATGCGGCTTTATTAACTCAATGATATATTCGTTTTACATTGTTTGCTAACTGATATGTGACACAGGCAAGCACCCCAAGAAAATGACAGGTCGCCACTGCTTGTAATCATTACGGACTGGGGAGGACCGATGGCGTCTCACCTGGCCAACATCCAGTGAAATTGCAGAGCTCCAAATTCAAATACAGAAATGCTCATTATAAAAATTCAGAAAATATACAAGTATTTTACATGGGTTTAAAGATTAACTTCTTGTGAATCCAACCACGGTGTCAGATTTAAAAAAAATCGAAAGCATACCTTACGATTATTTGAGAACATCGCCCAGCAGAGAAATCATTACAAAAAGTAACCAGCCAATTAGAAGAGTTATACAAGTCAGAAATAGAGAGAAAATTAATCACTTACCTTTGATGATCTTCATATGGTTGCACTCAGAAGACATTGATTTACTCAATAAATGTTTGTTTTGTTCGATAAAGTCTCTCTTTATATCCAAAAACCTCAGTTTTGTTTGCGTGTTTTCTTCAGTAATCCACAGGCTCAAACGCAGTCAAAACAGGCAGATAAAAATCCAAATGATATCAGTAAAGTTCATAGAAACATGTCAAACGATGTTTATATTAAATTCGCAGGTTGTAATTGATAATATTTCCATTGGACAATAACGTTGTAATAAAAGGTAAACAAAAATAGCACTCTCTCGGTCGCGCGCATGAAAAAAACTCATTCAGACTGCTCTTACTCCCTAGAATACAAGCCTGAAACAATTTCTAAAGACTGTTGACATCTAGTGGAAGGCATAGCAACTGCAATTTGAGTCCTAAGTCAATGGACACTGTAATGGCATTGAATAGAAAACTACAAAACAAAACAAAATCCTACTTCCTGAATGGATTTTTCTCAGGTTTTCGCCTGCCAAATCAGTTCTCAGACAATTTTTTTTATTTTTTTTTGGCCCCTTTTTCTCCACAATATCGTGGTATCCAATTGTTTTAGTAGCTACTATCTTGTCTCATCGCTCCAACTCCCGTACGGGCTCGGGAGAGACGAAGGTTGAAAGTTATGCATCCTCCGATACACAAACCAACCAAGCCACACTGCTTCTTAACACAGCGTGCATCCAACCCGGAAGCCAGCCGCACCAATGTGTTGGAGGAAACACCGTGCACCTGGCAACCTTGGTTAGCGCGCACTGCGCCCGGGCCGCCACAGGAGTCACTGGTGCGCGATGAGACAAGGACATCCCTACCGGCCAAGACCTCCCTAACTCGGATGACACTAGGCCAATTGTGCATCGCCCCACGGACCTCCCGGTCGCGGCCGGTTACGACAGAGCCTGGGCGCGAACCCATTTTCTAAAGAATAATGGGCAAATGTTGCACAATCCAGGTGTGGAAAGCTCTTAGAGACTTACTCAGAAAGACTCACAGCTGTGATCACTGCCATAAGGTGCTTCTACAAATTGACTCGGGTGTAAATACTTATTTAAATAGGAAATTTCTATTGGTTCTCAATCAGGGACAGCTGTCTATCGTTGTCTCTGAGAACCATATGTAGGTACCCTTTTCCCCCACCTGTTTTGTGGGAAGTTAACTTTGTAGTTGTTCAGGGCACATAGCCCAAAGCTTCACGGTTGTATTTTTGTTCTTCGTTTGTCGGCGTCATTTTTAAATAAAGTTAAAATGTACGCTTACAACGCTGCACCTTGGTCCAGTCCTTCAGCCAGCTGTGACAGCCATTCTGCACATAAAGGCTTAATGATGTAAACACAAATGTATTAACACTTAGGGAATTATCACGAACAGCTGAAACAAATAAAGACATGTTTAAACCATTCATTTCCTTATATTTGTACATTTTTAAAACAATTCAAATACATTAACTTTCACAAAGTCCAGCAATGCAATTGCATTGAACATTGCAAAGGGCTGTGAATAGTTTAGCTATACCCTGAGCTGGCAGACAAATGGTCATCTGCCTGCTGGATGTACTGCATGTTGGTTCCAACCTTAAGTAACAACAAAGAAAGGTAGCATGTCTGTTAAGAAATGCTTATGTCACACCATCTGGATAAGGCATTTCTGTGCTGTGCCAGGAACTCTAAATGGGGAGATGTAGAAACTCCATTTGATTCGTATTATTATATTCCTCTTTAATTTACACATCTCATGATGTGACCATGAGACGCGGCTGTATTTAGAGGGATTTTTATATAGCTGAGCCTGCTAGCTAGCTACATTTAGGCTAGTTAGCAATTGCTGTGAAGTCAACAAAAGTATTTGAAATAACAATTGAGGTAGCTACAATGTAATATAACTCAACTACTACAAACTACATTGAACAAAAATATAAATGCAAAGTATGTAAAGTATTGGTCCCATGTTACATGAGCTGAAATGAAAAAATCCCAGAAATGTGCCATATGCACAACAAGCTTATTTGTCTCTAATGTTGTGTACAAATTTGTTTTCATCCCCATTCGTATGAATTTCACCTTTGCCAATATAATCCCTTGTGTAACCACGTCAGCCCATGAACTTCACATCCGGCTTCTTCACCTACAGGATCATCTGAGGTGTTTTGTGGGGAAAACTAATTGGCTGAGCCTGTCTCCCGAGTGGGTGAGCCTGGCTGCCGAGTGGATGGGCCTATGCCCTCCCAGGCCCACCCATGGCTGCACCACTGCCCAGTCATGTGAAATCCATAGATTAGGGCCTAATTATTATTTTTTTCAGTTGAGTGATTTCTTTATATAAACAGTAATTCAGTTAAATCTTTGAAATTGTTCCATGTTGTATTTATTTTTGTGTTCAGCAGTATTTAAATAAGGGTAAGTCAACTGTTGTTCATTTTCCAGTGGCACCACAAGTGTGCATTTGATTTTGCGAACTCGCCATATGATCAGCGTCAAGTCAGCAACACTAAAAAAGTTAGATTTCTCAAATTATCTAAATAAAAGTCCCCCACGTAATAGTAAAAACGTGTCAATAACCTGTATTTATTCATGATATATATGAAACAATTTATCTAAACATTAACAATGATTCATATTTGTTCATATTTATGTGACATTTGCATTAAATGTTGGTTTTAAGATATTCCAAGGTCAAATAAATGCCCCCATTGCGAATCACTGTATATAGAATAAATAATCATCATATGGAATTACTGCTCTACATAAAACCTGCTAACCAAACAACATTCATGCTCACTGAATTAAAGGGAAACAACACAAAAATATCAAAATGTAATAGATTTTTCCCAAACCTCAAAAGTCTACCCCTGATGTGGTGATGCATTGTTGTGAAGACAGAAAATGACATTTGGTTGTTTTTATTTTTTTATTTTTAAGTGTGAACAAAATGGGAAAACCTGAAAGAATGGGGGAAATCCAAAACTTGGAAAAACCGAACCGAGAGAATCTAATTTCGGGGATACATTTTTTATTTTTTATTAAAAGGCTGTAGAGCATTTCGGAGAAGGTTACGGTCAGGTCCAATATTGGCAATGCACCCAAGAGGGAAAGAGGTTGGGCCATCCTATAAATGTTTTAGAGTAATATAATAAATTATCTATCTATCTATCTATCTATCTATCTATCGCTTTTATCCAAAGTGACTTACAGTCATGTGTGAATAAATTATTATGCGTGGATGGTCCCGGGAATCAAACCCACTATCCTGGCATTGCAATGCTCTACCAAGATGCATGGCATGGTTATAAATGCTTTGTGAATCCCCAATAATATGATTTATAAGGCCTTTATTAAAAGGTGCTAATGCCACCTTTGATAAAGCACAGGTTTATGTCATATTTGACATAGTGGGTTATGTCACATTTGACATGGGTGGTTATGTCACACAGTTATGCCACATTTATGAACCCTTTATAAAGCATTACATACGGTTATAGATTATGTGTAACGCATGTAGTGTTTATGAAGGCTTTATGAAGCATTTATAAGCTGCACCAAAAGTCGGAAGTTGTAGTTTGTTTTTAGTGTAACCAATTTGTATCTACTCTTTTTCCACAGGGCCAGCGGTCCGATTCAGCACCTTTGAGAGCAGGGAGCCGATGCCCCCTCCCGTGATTGGTCAACACACTGTGCAAGTTCTCAGAGACAGCCTGTCCTATAATGATGATGTCATCAATCAGCTGCTGGCATCAGGGACAGTTGCCCAGAACGAAGTGCATTGAGAACTGTGCTCTATCTCAATAACTACATAAGCACCACATAAAGGAGGTGAAGAGAGCGGACGCAAAAAATCTATAAAATAATCATTGAGTATATGAGCAATTTGCACACCCTGGATGGAGCACAACTGTTAACCAATGAAAACCTTCATGTTCCACCTAGGGTTGCAAAATGCTGGTAACTTTCCCAAAATTCCTAGGTTTTCCAGAGATCTCAGGGATTTCCACCTAAGCCCTGTTTGGACCACTCTGCATGATTTTTTTGTGTTACTTCCTTGATACCAAGGTTTTGCTTTTGTAAACCATGAATAACCATCAGCGAGCAAAATTAAACCACCAACGTAGCAATAATGACATAATGATGTATGTACACACCCTTTCATAAGCCAACTAGCATTTTATTTGCATCTCTCCTAGGTCTCAATGGCATCACTTTGTGATTCACACATGATCGATCAATATGACACACTCTACCGTAGGTCTGACATTTCACTCAGGCCAGTGAAATAAGGAAAACATTTCAGCCTTTGGAAGGATAACTCATTACTGCACTTAAATCCTTTATATCATATCCAGAGTTGATCCATGTTCAGCCATGTGCACGTTTGTGCTGGAGATGCATACAACATTTCTTTTAAGGAACTTATAAATTATCCTTGTAATGAAATGTGCTTTACACATGTAAGAAATTATTATCAACCAGTGAGATCCAACTAGGTGAATTGTAATTGTTAACCTGACATTCATTAGCAACAAATAAAATGGTTCTGAACATTGTTCTGGTTATTTCACTGGACTATTTGTCTTGTGACCATTAGCGATGTTTTGCCTCTTAGCTATTGCAAGTAAACATTGCTGATGGTTCAAACCACTCAAATGAAAAGATTAATCAGCACTTTTTTTTTTTATCCGTAAGATATTTAAAATGGACGTGTGCTTCTAACTAATGTTGCAAAAAAGAAATCTGAATCTTAAAAAGGATGGGAAATGTAACTATCTTGTCTGCAATGTCTTTGGTGGGATGGATATATAGTGAATGTTACAGATCACAATGTCCCATGTAATGGGGCAATTCCACAGTAATGGAATTACTCTTTGAATCAGACTTTTCACTTAAATGTTTGCCAAACAATAACAATACCCATTGATATCAAAGTTTAACGAACCATATGCACAAGGACTATTTTAAACAATTTACACAGAAAATGTCACAAAAACACATTTACTGGAAGAACTTTACAGATACAAAGTTTGGTAACAGAATTACAGTCAAATTCACCCTCAGCTTTTTTTTTATGTGACCACTATTTCCAAAAAGCTCTGTTAAATATTTGTTCTGAATTAAGATTCCAAGAGTGGGGTGTCAGCTATGACATGACACCTTGAGTTTGAACAAATATATTTGTGGTAGTAAACTACACTAGGTGAAGGAATTACGGTAACGGAATTACAGCATGGGTCCCTGATCTGTACTATACCGAAATGCATATGAATATCATTCTCTTCATGGTGATGTATCCTGAATAGGTATACAACTGTAGAACTGTCTAATATCCTTCTTTGGCATATTTGGGTATTATTCTTGTAACGGGAATTCTTCGTCCTCCTCTGACGAGGAGTAAAAAATGTCGGACCAATGCGCAGCGTGGTATGTGTTCATGGTGTTTTATTGACTGAACACTGAAAATACAAAAATAACAATGAAATTAACGAAAACTGAAACAGTCCTGAAAAGTGCAGAAAACACTAGACAGAAAATAAACACCAACGAAACACAAGTGGGAAAAGGATACCTAAGTATGATTCTCAGTCAGAGACAACTAACGACACCTGTCTCTGATTGAGAACCATACCAGGCCAAAAGCAAAACACAACATAGAAAACGGAACATAGACAACCCACCCAACTCTGACCATACTAAAACAAGGACATAACAAAGGAACTAAGGTCAGAACGTGACAATTCTACACACGGGCTATAATGGTAATGAGCTCTGACCCCAAACAAGATCACATTTGGTTGGTAAAGGACCATACCAAATCTGAAACAATCATAGACATCTTTGTTTCATAAGTTTGGACATCACAGTACAGTAAAGTAGATATCTTTAGTACGGTACATTATGCTGTACCCTACTTTGCTGTACATTACTGTACTTTAATATACTGTACTGTGCTGTCCAGACTTGTGAAACATAGACTTCTGAGATTGTTTCCGGCCAGGGGCAGAGAGAGGAAGAGTGAGAGGAAGGCGTTGCCCAAACTGTTTTCACAGTCTTGCTTTGACCACCAAATGACAGAAAGAGGGGAAAAAAACAGTTATTTAGCTGAACATAACAGTGTGGTAGTGTCAGAGTCATGTGTATAGGTGGTAGGGAAGTCAGGCGCAGGAGAATCAAACGGAGTGTAATGGAGTTATTTAATAACAATGAACGAAACATACTCCAAACAGTAAATGTAACAAATAACAAAAATGGGTACGAGGACCCGACGTGCACCAATACAAAAATATATACAACACTAACATAACAAACAATCTCTGACAAAGACATGAGGGGAACAGAGGGTTAAATACACAACAGGTAATGTGAATGGGATTGAAACCAGGTGTGTAGGAAGACAAGACAAAACCAATGGAAAATGAAAAATGGATAAATGATGACGAGAAGACCGGTGACGTCGACCGCCGAGCACCTCCCGAACAAGGAGAGGCTTCGACTTCGGCAGAAGTGGTGACAGGTAGTATAAGGGAGGACAGTAACAAGTGATCCAACTGTGGTTTGTGACTACTATGATTTCCCATTGTAGACAATTCAATTGCAATAATTCCATTATGGGTTTTTCAGTAATTTCATTACCGATTTCGTCACTATATAATTCATAAAGTTCATAGAGTTTTATCACTATATAATTTATAAACAAACTTGATATCTGTAAATACACTATAACTATTAATATTTAAGCCTTTACTTGTTACTTCTGTGAACTTTCATTATCCTTCCGCCTCATGAGGGGGAAATTAGAAAATATCTTAAAGATTTGTTGGTTTTCGGTAACGGAACGACAAGGCACAAGGAAATGTTTCTTAAACTGACACAAGGCAATTAATTTCCCCAAAACGAAATATAAGTGTTGATATTAGTTGGTAGGGATTTTTACATCAACATTAATGTTTTTTAATGTATTTCTAATACCCTTTAAGACTTTTTCTGGTATATGTCATCTGAGACCCCTTTTCCATCTGCTTGACCAGAAATCAAAGCATTTGCTTATTCCTAATTTTAGGATGGAAGATTGTTGAAAAATGTATATATGTCTTAATAAAATAAAAATAAATATATAGACTCATCTTTCATTTGAAACCCAATTTGACATGCTCCCAATATGACATGCACATGGGTCCTTTTGGATGGATAAACCAATGGCTATAGAGTACCACAGTATCAGTCATAATACCCATGAAACCTAGCGGTCATGCAGGGAAATGTTTGCAATTGTTTTTCCACCATTCATTTTTCCCATAGGGGATTTTAGAAACACTTAAAATAATGGCTGTTTCGAATAGGCTTACCCTGGCGTGACATTTTGATAACCGTGTAAATCTCTCTAGGACAAGGTGCCTTTTATCAATATATTCACTTGTACAATCCTTTCGGAAAGTATTCAGACCCTTTGAATTTTTACACATTACGTTACAGCCTTATTCTAAAACTGATTAAATCTTTTTTTTCCCGCACCAATCTACACACAATACCCAATAATGACAAAGCAAAAACAGGCATTTAGATATTTTTGCAAATGTATTATAAAAAAATAAAAAAATGTCTGATTTACATAAGTATTCAGACCCTTTACTCAGTGCTTTGTTGAAGCATCTTTGGCAGCGATTACAGCCGTAAGTCAAATCAAATCAAATTGTATTTGTCACATGCACCGAAAACAGTGAAATGCTTACTTACAAGCCCTTACCCCCCAAAAAGAAAGAAAGAAAAGTAACAAATACTTAAAAAGCAGCAGTAAAATAACAATAGCGAGGCTATATACAGGGGGTACCGGTACGGAGTCAATATGGGGTGCACCGGTTAGTCAAAGTAATTGAGGTAGTATGTACGTGCAGGTAGTTTTATTAAAGTGACTATGCAGAGATAATAAACAGAATAGCTGCAGTGTAAAAGAGGGGAGGGGGGGGGCAATGAAAATAGTCTGGGTAGCCATTTGATTAGATGTTCAGGAGTCTCATGGCTTGGGGGTAGCTGTTTAGAAGCCTCTTGGACCTATGCCTCTTGGACCAGGAGCTGCTGCTCCAGTTTCAACTGCTCTGCCTGCGGCTATGGAACACTGACCTGTTCACCGGACATGCTACCTGTCCCAGACCTGCTGTTTTCAACTCGCTAGAGACTGCAGGAGCAGTAGAGATACTCTTAATGATCGGCTATGAAAAGCCAACTGGCATTTACTCCGGAGGTGCTGACTTGCTGCACCCTCGACAACTACTGTGATTATTATTATTTGACCATGCTGGTCATTTATGAACATTTGAACATCTTGGCCATGTTCTGTTATAATCTCCACCCGGCACAGCCAGCAGAGGACTGGTTGCACATTTAAAATGCTTTGGTAAAACGGCTTTAAGTTTCCCTTGCATCAAAGTCCCCAGCCACTAGGCGGGGCACCTCTGGATGAGCGTTTTTCTGTTTGTTTTATGGTGGTATACAGCTCATTGAGTGCGGTCTTATTGCCAGCATCGGTCTGTGGTAGTATGTAGACAGCTAAGAAAATACAGATGAAAACTCTCTTGGTAGATAGTGTGGTCTGCAGCTTATCATGAGATACTTACTTACTTACTTACTTACTGACTTTATTGTCCCCATGGGAAAATGTTGTTGCAGTACTCTACCTCAGGCGAGTGTAACCTCCAGACTTCCTTAGATATCATGCACCAGCTGATGTTTACAAATATACAAGGACTGCCACCCCTTGTCTTACCAGAGGTTGCTGTTATATCCTGCCGATACAGTTTAAAACCCACCAGCTGTGTCACGCCCTGGTCGAAGTATTTTGTGTTTATCTTCATGTATTGGGTCAGGCCAGGGTGTAGCATGGGGTTTTTGTATTGTGGTGTGTTTTGTCTTGGGGTTTTGGTGTGTATGTATTGGGATTGTAGCTAGTGGGGTGATCTAGCAAAGTCTATGGCTGTCCGGAGTGGTTCTCAATCAGAGGCAGGTGTTTATCGTTGTCTCTGATTGGGAACCATATTTAGGCAGCCATATTCTTTGAGTTTGTCGTGGGTGATTGTCCTTAGTGTCCTTGTTCCTGTCTATGTTAGTTTTCACTAGTATAGGCTGTTTCGGTTTTCTTTACGTTCTTTGTTTTTGTAGTGTTTGTGTTTTAGATTCGTGTTACGTTTTTTGTTCATTAAACATGGATCGCAATCTACACGCTGCAGTTTGGTCCGACTCTCCTTCACCACACCTAGAAAACCGTTACAGAATCACCCACCGTAAACGGACCAAGCAGCGTGTCAACAGGCAGGAGCAGCCCAAAGAGGAGATGCGAAATAAGGATTTCTGGACATGGGAGGAAATCCTTGACGGGAGAGGACCCTGGGCTAAACCAGGGGAGTGTAGCCGCCAAAAGGTGGAACAGGTGGAGTCAGCGAGGAGAGCAGAGTCAGCCGGAGAGAGGAGCCGGCGATATGAGGGAACACGGTTGGCAAGGAAGCCTGAGAGTCAGCCCCAAAAATGTCTTGGGGGGCTCAGGGTGAGTATGGCAGAGTCAGGAGTCAGACCAGAGCCAACTCTCCCTGTTTATCGTGAGGAGCCAAGGAGGAGACCAGAACCAGAGCCGGTGTTGGAGGTGAGCGAAGCAGAGACCGTGAAGGAGTTAATGGGGAAATTGGAGGAGAGAGAAATGAGAGAGTTGCTGTGTTGGTGCTTTTTGCATGGAATTCGCCCGACGGAACGTGTCAGGGATTTGATGGCACCTGGGTCAGCGCTCCGTACTCGTCCTGAGGTGCGTGTTAGTCGGCTGGTGAAGTTGGTGCCAGCCTCACGCATCAGGCCTCCTGTGCACATCCCTAGCCTTGCACGTCCTGTGCCAACACTGCTCTCAAGATCTCCAGTACGCCTTCACGGTCTAGCCCATCCTGTGCCACCTCCACACACCAGCCCTCCGGTAGCAGCTCCCCGCACCAGGCTTCCTGTGCGTGTCCTTGGCCCATTACCACCAGTGCCAGCACCACGCATCAGGCCTACAGTGCGCCTCGCCTCTCCTGCGCTGCCGGAGCCTCCCGCCTGTTCAGCGCTATCAGAACCTTTCTCCTCTCCTGCGCTACCGGAGTCTCCCGCCTGTTCAGCGCAGCTAGAGCCTTCTTCCTCTACAGCGCTGCTGGAGTTTCCTGTCTGTTCAGCGCAGCCAGAGCTGTCAGTCTGCATGAAGCAGCCAGAGCTGTCAGTCTGCATGAAGCAGCCAGAGCTGTCAGTCTGCAAGGAGCTGCCAGTCTGCAAGGAGCTGCCAGTCTGCAAGGAGCTTTCAGTCTGCAAGGAGCTGTCAGTCTGCAAGGAGCTGCCAGTCTGCAAGGAGCTGTCAGTCTGCAAGGAGCTGTCAGTCTGCAAGGAGCTGTCAGTCTGTAAGGAGCTGTCGGTCTGCAAGGAGCTGTCAGTCTGTAAGGAGCTGTCAGTCTGCAAGGAGCTGCCTGTCTGTAAAAGCTGCCAGAGCTGTCAGCCCACATGGAGCAGCCAGAGATGTCAGTCTGCATGGATCAGCCAGAGATGTCAGTCTGCATGGAGCAGCCAGAGCTGTCAGTCTGCATGAAGCAGCCAGAGCTGTCAGTCTGCATGAAGCAGCCAGAGCTGTCAGTCTGCAAGGAGCTGTCAGTCTGCAAGGAGCTGTCAGTCTGCAAGGAGCTGCCAGTCTGCAAGGAGCTGTCAGTCTGCAAGGAGCTGCCAGTCTGCAAGGAGCTGTCAGACTGCAAGGAGCTGTCAGTCTGCAAGGAGCTGTCAGTCTGTAAGGAGCTGTCAGTCTGCAAGGAGCTGCCAGTCTGCAAGGAGCTATCAGTCTGCAAGGAGCTGCCAGTCTGCAAGGAGCTGCCAGTCTGCAAGGAGCTGCCAGTCTGCAAGGTGCTGTCAGTCTGTAAGGAGCTGTCAGTCTGCAAGGAGCTGCCAGTCTGTAAGAAGCCGCCAGAGCTGTCAGCCCACATGGAGCAGCCAGAGATGTCAGTCTGCATGGATCAGCCAGAGATGTCAGTCTGCATGAAGCAGCCAGAGCTGTCAGTCTGCATGAAGCAGCCAGATGTCAGTCTGCATGAAGCAGCCAGAGATGTCAGTCTGCATGAAGCAGCCAGAGCTGTCAGTCTGCATGAAGCAGCCAGAGATGTCAGTCTGCATGGAGCAGCCAGAGCTGTCAGTCTGCATGAAGCAGCCAGAGCTGTCAGTCTGCATGAAGCAGCCAGAGCTGTCAGTCTGCATGAAGCAGCCAGAGATGTCAGTCTGCAAGGAGCTGTCAGTCTGCAAGGAGCTGTCAGTCTGTAAGGAGCTGTCAGTCTGCAAGGAGCTGCCAGTCTGTAAGCAGCCGCCAGAGCTGTCAGCCCACATGGAGCAGCCAGAGCCGCCAGTCAGCGTGGAGCAGCCAGAGCCGACAGTCAGCATGGAGCAGCCAGATTTTTCAGTCTGCCCAGCGCCACTAGTGCCGACAGTCTGCCCAGCGCCGGCAGTCTGCCCAGCGCCGCCAGTATGCCCAGCGCCGCCAGTCTGCCCAGCGCCACCAGCGCCACCAGTCTGCCCTGCGCCGCCAGTCTGCCCAGCGCCGCCAGAGCCCCCAGTCTGCCCAGCGCCGCCAGTGCCCCCAGTCTGCCCAGCGCCGCCAGTCTGCCCAGCGCCGCCAGTGCCCCAGTCTACCCAGCGCCGCCAGTCTGCCCAGCGCCGCCAGTCTGCCCAGTGCCGCCAGTCTGCCCAGCGCCACCAGTGCCGCCAGTCTGCCCAGCGCCGCCAGTCTGCCCAGCGCCGCCGCGCGCCAGCGCCACCAGTCTGCCCTGCGCCGCCAGTCTGCCCAACGCCGCCAGTGCCCCCAGTCTGCCCAGCGCCGGCAGTCTGCCCAGCGCCGCCAGTATGCCCAGCGCCGCCAGTCTGCCCAGCGCCACCAGTGCCGCCAGTCTGCCCAGCGCCGCCAGTCTGCCCAGCGCCGCCGCGCGCCAGCGCCACCAGTCTGCCCTGCGCCGCCAGTCTGCCCATCGCCGCCAGAGCCCCCAGTCTGCCCAGCGCCGCCAGTGCCCCCAGTCTGCCCAGCGCCGCCAGTCTGCCCAGCGCCGCCAGTGCCCCAGTCTGCCCAGCGCCGCCAGTCTGCCCAGCGCCGCCAGTCTGCCCAGCGCCGCCAGTATGCCCAGCGCCGCCAGTCTGCCCAGCGCCACCAGTGCCGCCAGTCTGCCCAGCGCCGCCAGTCTGCCCAGCGCCGCCGCGCCGCCAGCGCCACCAGTCTGCCCTGCGCCGCCAGTCTGCCCAACGCCGCCAGTGCCCCCAGTCTGCCCAGCGCCGCCAGAGCCCCCAGTCTGCCCAGCGCCGCCAGTGCCCCCAGTCTGCCCAGCGCCGCCAGTCTGCCCAGCGCCGCCAGTGCCCCAGTCTGCCCAGCGCCGCCAGTCTGCCCAGCGCCGCCAGTGCCCCCAGTCTGCCCAGCGCCGCCAGAGCCCCCAGTCTGCCCAGCGCCTCCAGTGCCCCCAGTCTGCCCAGCGCCGCCAGTCTGCCCAGCGCCGCCAGTGCCCCAGTCTGCCCAGCGCCGCCAGTGCCGCCAGTCTACCCAGCGCCGCCAGTCTGCCCAGCGCCGCCAGGACTGCCAGTCGGCCAGGATCTTCCAGTCGGCCAGGATCCACCAGTCAGCCAGGATCCGCCAGTCAGCCAGGATCTGCCAGTCAGCCAGGATCCGCCAGTCAGCCAGGATCCGCCAGTCAGCCAGAATCTTCCAGATCTGCCAGTCAGCCAGAATCTTCCAGATCCGCCAGTCAACCAGACTCTTCCAGATCTGCCAGAACTGCCAGCCGGCCAGGATCTGCCAGTCGGACAGGATCTGCTGAGACCACCAGCCAGCCAGGATCTGGTAGATCTATCTACCTGCCTGAGCTTCCTCTCATTCCTGAGCTTCCTCTCACTCCTGAGCTTCCTCTCACTCCTGAGCTTCCTCTCACTCCCAAGCTTTCTCTCAGTCCCGAGCTGCCTCAGTCCCGAGCTGTCCTTCAGTCCCGATCTGCTCCTCAGTCCAGTGGGGTTCTGGGTGAGGACTACTAGGCCATGGTCGGCGGTGAGGGTGGACTATCCAGGGATGCAAGGAGAGGGGACTAAAGACATTAACTGAGTGGGGTCCACGTCCCGTGCCGGAGCCGCCACCATGGACAGACGCCCACCCGGACCCCCTATTGTTTTGAGGTGCTTTCGGGAGTCCGCACCTTAGGGAGGGGGTTCTGTCACGCCCTGGTCAAAGTATTTTGTGTTTATCTTCATGTATTGGGTCAGGCCAGGGTGTAGCATGGGGTTTTTGTATTGTGGTGTGTTTTGTCTTGGGGTTTTGGTGTGTATGTATTGGGATTGTAGCTAGTGGGGTGATCTAGCAAAGTCTATGGCTGTCCGGAGTGGTTCTCAATCAGAGGCAGGTGTTTATCGTTGTCTCTGATTGGGAACCATATTTAGGCAGCCATATTCTTTGAGTTTGTCGTGGGTGATTGTCCTTAGTGTCCTTGTTCCTGTCTGTGTTAGCTTTCACTAGTATAGGCTGTTTCGGTTTTCGTTATGTTCTTTGTTTTGTAGTGTTTGTGTTTTAGATTTGTGTTAAGTTTTTTGTTCATTAAACATGGATCGCAATCTACACGCTGCAGTTTGGTCCGACTCTCCTTCACCACACCTAGAAAACCGTTACAAGCTGTATGTTACTAATGTCGTCATTCAGCCACGAGAAGGTGAAAAATAAGATATCACAGTTTTTAATGTCCCATGGGTAGTTTTCTTGTTCATAGGTCAACGATTTACAGTATTTTCCAATGATTGCACTTTGGCCAATAGAACGGATGGCAGTGGGGATTTATTTGCTTGCCTACGAATTCTCAGAAGCCAGGCCGACCTCTGCCCCCTTTTTCTCTGTCTTCTCTTCACTCAAATGACAGGGATTTGGGCCTATTCCTGGGAAAGCAGTATATCCTTCACGTCGGACTCATTAATTAATGCAACCGCTGTGTCAGATTTCAAAAAAACTTTACGGAAAAAAAATAATCTGAGAACGGTGCTCAGAGCCCAAAACAGCCAGAGAAATATCTGCCATTTTGTAGTCAACAGAAGTTAGAAATAACACCATAAATATTCACTTACATTTGATGATCTTCATCAGAAGGCACTCCCAGGAATCCCAGTTCTACAACAAATGACTGATTTGTTCCATAAAGTCCATAATTTATGTCCAAATAGCCAATTGTTGTTAGCGTGTTCAGCCCACTAATTCATCTTCATGAGGCGCAAGCACTTCGTCCACACAAAAACTCGAAAAGTTCCATTACAGTCCTTTAGAAACATGTCAAACGATGTATAGAATCAATCGTTAGGATGTTTTTAACATAAAACATCAATAATGTTCCAACCGGAGAATTCCAATGTATGAAGAAAAGGACTGAAACGAGAGGTAACTCTGTTGGGAGCGCGCGTCATGAGACCCAGGCACTCTGCCAGACCACTGACTCAAAGAGGTCTCATGAGCTCCTCCTTTATAGTAGAATCCTCATTCAAGTTTCTAAAGATGGCTGACATCTAGTGGAAGCCGTAGGAAGTGCAACTTGACTCCATAGACACTGTGTATTCGGTAGGCCAAGCTTTGAAAAACTACCAACCTCAGATGTCCCACTTCCTGGTTGGATATTTCTCAGGATTTCGCCTGCCATATGAGTTCTGTTATGATCACAGACATCATTCTAACAGTTGTAGAAACTTTGTAGAAACTGTTTTCTATGCAATAGTACTAATAATATATGCATGCATATATTAGCATCTGGGACAGAGTAGGAGGCAGTTCACTCTGGGCACGCTATTCATCCAAAAGTGAAAATGCTGTCCCCTATCCTAAAAAGGTTAACATTTGTTACTTTGAAACTGTCTGCATCTGGGTCTTCTCCTAAGCCTTGACAGTACAAACTGGCCATGACAGACCCAGCAGACTCGGACCAGCTTCGCAACGCCGTCTCCTCCCAAACTGACGCCGTTTCTCACACAGTGTTCTATCATCATCGAGAAGCAGCCCTCTTCCTTCCCCTCGGACTGCTCGAAGATAGCTTACTGGGAGGGCTCTCACCTGGGATTCGGCCATGTGGGAACAACAGTTGCACATATGCTTCAGTCTGGAGGAGTGCATAGTTTTTGATTCTCCATTGTCCAGGAGAGAGACTGCCCAGAAGTTACTCCAGCTTCGGTAAGACTCCCGCAATGTGGCTGTGGATTTTCGGACATTGGCAGCTGAGAATGCCTGGAACCCGGAATCACTGTTCGACACGTTCCTGCACAAAGTATCGTAGGAGGTTATGGACAAACTGACCATCCTGATCAATGGGTGGCTACGGGAACGTGGGAAGAAGAGGGGATCCGATTTCACTAGCCCGCCAAACAATTCCACCTCGTATCCGAGGTATCCCGGAAGTCCCCGACATCTCCATTGCCGAGAGGACTTGAGGCTACCAGAATTCCCCCGAGAGTCTCCGAAGTCTGCAGAATCATCTCTTCCTCAGCCGATGCAACTAGGCAGAGCTAGACTGTCCCCATCTGAACATCTACACCGGCTTCACTTGTAGAGGTGCCTGTATTGCGGGACTACTGGTCATTTCGTGTCCTCCTGTCCACTAGAAGACCAGGCTCACCAGTAGGGGTGAGTACTTTGGGAATGAGACAAAATCTCTCTGGGTACTCATTGACTCTGGGGCAGATGAGAATTTAATGGACGCTACCCTGGCGTCCGAGCAAGCCATCCCCACTCAGCCCTTCTCCATTCCCATGGAAGTTGGAGCGCTGGATGGGCACACTCTAGTCCGGGTCTCCCACAATACCACTCCCAACGAGTGTCAGGGTACCACAGTGAGGCTATCCAATTCATGCTATTTAAGTCTCTTCAGGTTCCTGTGGTATTGGGATTCTCTTGGCTCCAGTGACACCATTCCCTTTTTGACTGGACTGCTGGTGCCATCATGGGCTGGAGCCCATTCTGCCATGCCCATTGTCTGAAGTCAGTGCAACCACCCTGCCATTCCCGCGGAGTACCAGGACCACAGGGAGGATTTCAGGCCCGGACCACTTCACTTCTTCCACACCGACCCTATGACTGCGGGATCAACCTTCTCCCAGGCATCACACAGCCCCAGGTCCGTAGACCAAGGCTATGGAGACCTACATCGAGGACTCACTAGCTGCAGGGTGTATCTGTCCTTCTGCCTCCCACGCCAGCGCAGGCATCTTCTTTGTGGAGAAGAAGAACAAAACCCTGCGTTTGTGCATTGACTACCGGGGCCTCAATGACATCACGGTTAAGAACCGCTACCCACTACCACTCATCGTCTCGGCCTTCGAGCCACTCCAGGGGGCCACCTTTTTCTCCAATTTGGACCTGCGGAATGCCTAAAATCTGGTGCGGATACGGGAGGGGGACGAGAGGAAGACTGCCTTCACCATGGCGAGCGGTCACTACGAATATCTGGTCATGCCATTTGTCCTTACCAACGCCCCAGCAGTGTTCCAGGCCCTGGTCAATGACGTTCTCTATGACATGTTGAATCGGTTCATCTTCGTCTACCATGACAACATCCTCGTTTTCTCCCACTCAGCCCAAGAACACGTGCTCCACATCCAACAGGTCCTCCACCGCATCCTGGAGAACCAGCTTCACATGAATGTGGAGAAATGCGAATGCCATCGCTCCATCTTCCCCTTTCTCGGTTACATCATTGCTGCAGGGAATGTACAGATGGATCCTGGGAAGGAGAGAGCAGTGGTGGATTGGCCCCAGCCTACGTCTAGAGTGCAGCGTTGCCTGGGATTTTCCAACTTTTATCCCCGCTTTATCTGGGGCTACAGCACCCTGGCTTCCCCCCTGTCTGCACTCACCTCTCCCAAGGTTCCATTCATGAGGTCCCCAGTTGCTGACCGGGCATTCCGGGAACTCAAACACCGCTTCACCACAGCTCCCATATTGGTTAATCTTGAGCCGTCCTGTTAGTTCGTAGGGAGGCTGATGCTTCGGATGTCGGAATGGGGTCTGTCCTGTCCCAGCATTCTGACCTCAAGTTACATACCTGCGCCTTTTTCTCCCATCGCCACAGAGAGGAATTACGATGTGGGAAATTGTGAGCTTCTCGTGGTGAAGATGGTGTTGGAGGAGCGGAGACACTGGTTGGAGGAGGCGGAACATCCGTTCATTGTGTGGACAGATCACAAGAACCTGGAATATCTCCACACCGCCAAGCTTCTCAATTCCAGGCAAGCTAGGTGGGCACTGCTTTTCACCCTGTTTAACTTCTTTGGGATAGGGGGTGGTATTTTGACGTCCAGATGAAAAGCGTGCCCAAAGTAAACTGCCTGCTACTCAGGCCCAGAAGCTAGGATATGCATATAATTGGTAGATTTGGATAGAAAACACTAAAGTTTCTAAAACTGTTAAAATTATGTCTGGTGAGGCACCTGGTTGCAGTTCCTATGGCTTCCACTAGATGACAACAGTCTTTAGAAATTGGTTGATGTTTTACCTTTGAAAAATGAAGAAGTATGGCTATTCGGAAAGAGTGTCAAGCCAAGTGGACTCTTTTGTTTGGGGCGCGCGACCTGTAGCTCTCTCCGCTCTGATTTTATCCGCTATTGAACACAGTATATTCCGTCTTAAATTGTATTTATTATTTACATTTTAGGATACCTAAGGATGGATTAGGAAAGTTGTTTGAAATGTTTGGACAAAGTTTACAGGTAACTTATTAGATAATTTGTAGTCATGTTGGGCGATTTGGAACCAGTGTTTTTCTGAATCAAACGCGCCAAATAAATGGACATTTTGGGGATATAAAAAATGAGTTTATCGAACAAAAGGACCATTTGTGATGTTTCTGGGACATATTGGAGTGCCAACAGAAGAAGATCCTCAAAGATAAGGCATGAATTATATCATTTTTTCTTATATATCACTTTTGTGTCGCCACCTGCCTGGTTGAAAATGATTGTTATGCACATGTATTGTGGGGTGCTGTCCTCAGATAATCGCATGGTTTGCTTCCGCCTTAAAGTCTTTTTTAAATCTGAGACCGCGGCTGGATTAACAAGAAGGTAAGCTTTATTTTGACATATTGCATGTGTATTTTCAAGAAGGTTAAATGTTTACAATTCTGTGGTTTGAATTTGGCGCCCTGCACTTTCACTGGATGTTGGTCAGGTGGGACGCTACCGTCCCACTTAGCCTATAGAATTGAACTTCTCCCTCTCCTATCGACCGTGTTGCAAGAATATCAAGCCAGAAGCGCTGTCATGCCACTATAGCCCCGCTACACTCTCGCACCCCAAGACCATCCTTCCCACCTCGTGCCTGATGACGGCACTCAGCTGGGAAATAGGGAAGCAGGTCCATGAGGCGCTGTGTTCCCAGCCGAACCCCAGGGGGGCCCAGATAACCGGATGTTTGTTCCTAACGCTGTCCGCTCCTCGGTCCTGGAGTGGGCCGAGGAGCAGCTGTATACTGCTGTTTTAAACATAATCCCTCTGATCATAACCCGAAATGTGGTGGTCTTGAGCAACCTCAGTCACTCCTGTGCTATTACGTGCTCTAATTCTCATGAGTTACAGTGATGTTTCTGCAACTGAAACAAACATTTCTTATTGGATAAGCCCAGGTTAGTCCCTCCCAGTTTCGGCCTGTTTGATTCCATTTGGTTCATGGTGAATACACCTCAGGAATACACAGCCATTGTTAATTTTGATCCACATAAGACTATGAACAATCCTGAACTACGCCCTGTTCAAATACTCTTCAAGTGCATCCTTCCTTCATCGCCTCTTTAAAAGTCACTAATCTGACAAGACATAAATGGTCTATTTTACCCCAATCTAGTCATGACAAAACATTGATTATTCAAGGAAGGGAGGAAGTAAGGGGCTGATTAAATCTGTGTCGTGGAAAATCCATGGTGTAGCGTGATTTAAATGTAAAGGTAATTTCCGAATGAGCCGACATATGCAGTGTTTACCGTGAATGCAGTCTGCGAATGCAGACTATAACATGCATCTTCCACGATTGAAGATTGAGTCGAGCCCTAATGATGATTAAACATGGAGTAACCAAACAGGGAACTTGAATTGCTATGGGTGTCATGCAAATTGACATGGCATAAGGGCCCATGGATATTATTATGTTTCTACAGCCACCACAGCGGACGGATAGTGTGATGCACTTTATAATGTTTTTCTGCTTCTATTTTCAGACTGTCTCCCTCGCGAGCGATTATACAGTAGGGATGCTGGTGTTTTGGGAAATATATCTGATAAACATTCATTGTTCAGAATTCGGTTGCAAATAGGTGAATAAAAGAGGAGCAATGCACGAAATACCAAAGATAAACGAGAAATGGTCCAAAGTTCAAGCAATGTTGTTTTTATGTAATATTTTATATAAGACATCATCTCATTTTTGAGCACATTGATATGAAGTCTGAGGAGAGCTGTGGAAAAGACTTCCTGTTTTCCGTATGCGGTCTGCTGACGCTTTAAGGGGATGGACCGATTATCCAGCTGGGGCAGCTGTTCATGACATTACCTTTCCCCCCACGGCCCACGCTGCACTGCCCTGGCCTCAGCCAATGGGAACTGAACCACATCACCATCACTTCCAGTTTCATGTGTGTACCCCATTTCCATAGCAGCAATTGATTCCCACCCCTACCCCATATTTTCTAAAGAAATAACATGCAATGAGATTAAATAACCAGACCAAAGACGAATCTATGGTTTTAACTGAAGTGTTGGGGAAGGACAGGAGAGGTTGAATGCATAACACATCTGTGTGGCTGCCTGAGGAATATGGAAGTATTTTATATTTGAGCTTTCTTTATTTCATATGGCGAGCAAATCAATTCACTGGTACTACGGAAAGAAAATACTTATTATCAAGTAATATCAATAACCCTCCTTTATTATCAATGACTGAGCAAGCTAAGTGTAAATTAAAATAAAATCAAGTGTTTCTTATTGGACAGATGGTACCTCCCAGTTTTACTGATTTCCAGAGTGTTTTCTTCTGTTAACTTCCTACCAAATATGACTACAGAAATGTGTGTTGTTTAGCAACAAAACTGATGTGTGTGCAAGTGTGGAGCACAACAGGCGAGGTTGGCTAAGATTCAAAGGATTGTTGACAACAACTTTCATGATATTCAGTTGGTAGTTATAGTCTTGTCTCATTGCTGCAACTCCCGTATGGACTCGGAAGAGGCGAAGGCCGAGAGCTGTGCGTCCTCTGAAACACAACCCAACCAAGCCACACTGCTTCTTGACACAATGCCCACTTAACCCAGAAGCCAGCCGCACCAATGTGTCAGAGGAAACAACATACACCTGGCAACCATGTCAGCGTACACTGAGCCTGGCCCGCCACAGGAGTTGTTCGTGTGTGCTGGGACAAGGACATCCCAGCTGGCAAACCCTCCCCTAACCCAGACGACGCTGGACCAGTTGTGCACCGCCCCATGGGTCTCCCTGTTGAAGCCGGCTGCGAAAGAGCCTGGACTCAAACCCAGAAACTCTAGTGGCACAGCTAGCACTGCAATGCAATGCCAAGACCACTGCACCAATTGGGAGGCATACATCGTTACAGTTGTTGATTAGCTAGCTTTTGAATTTTAGCCATATTAGCATACACGTGACGAATCAAAACACCTCAAAACATGGTACCAATAACAAGATACAACAAGCTGAAACGAGCCACAAATGATTCCCCACATTGCAGCTTCTTGTCATTGTTGCTAGCTATCTTGAACATCCATTTTCGTGAAGTTGTCTATACCATTTGGGACATTATCGTGACAGGCAGGAAAGAGTCGATCGATCAGCAAGAACGCAAAGCAAGTCGACTAATTTAAGTTTTCAAATACCTGGTCTTCAATCCACATTAAAGGTTGACATAGGAGTGAATATTCAAGCCAACTCTGGGTAATTGCAAGGGCTGCCTTCACTTCCAAAATCAACTCTGTCCAGGCAACTGAGTGCTGAGCAGCAGCAAGCTGAGAAGCAACTGGGAGGAAGTTGTTTTTGATTTTTGTGTGTAAAAATGAGCACTGGAAGGGACGGGAGTGATGTTTATCAGAATGGGACAGGAAAGTTCTAGGTTATGGAACTGTTCCAGGCTAAGGAACTGTTGCGGGATCAGGCAAGTATGGGAAACTATTTGACAAGACGGGACAGGAATGAATATTCACTCCCTTGTCAACTTCTACTGTCCTGTCTTGTCTCGAACTTGACTCGAGAACTTGACTCCCATTCTTGCTCGAATCCCGCGGGACCCACAAGACCTGCAGGAGTCCTGTCCCATGTCAACCTCTATTCCACATACCACAGCCTTAAGCAATTTCTCTCATTTGTTGGTGTCTTCCATTATCCATCTTTTCGTCCATTTAATGTCTGTTTTATTGTGATAACATGCATTGTGTCCTTGTTGTGGCTTCCCCTTCATAGGGTAATGATTTAAGTATGTATTCTTTGAGGAGGACACTGTGCCCTGCCTGCCTGTTGCGGCTTGTCCTGTCTTTCCCCTTCCTCTCCTGTGCTCGTCAAATGGAAATCAAATAAATACCACAATTTCCACCCGAATATAAATAGTTTCAGCTGCATGCTGAATCCTTACCCATCCTGGGTGTATTGAACTCTGTTCCCCCAAGGGGTCACAAAGGGTTCATGGTTTGAGGTAGCAGGAAGCGGACCTTAAACTCTGACAATGGCACGCTCTCCATACATACTTACTGGGTTCCCATGCCTGCCCAGCCTATGGTTGACTTCTTCTTTGGTGTAAACATAACAAAGAGATATGGCAAAGGGCCCCTGAGAATTCAATTCAGATGGTTTTGGGCTGGTGGGTTCATTTTCAGGGGTGGGAATAACACAAGCCAACAGTAAAATAATGGTAGATTTTGCCATTGGCTGGAAGAATGTCTTCTCACTCACTCAACCATCAAATACTAAATGGGGAGTGTCAGGGCACACTATACATACCAAAATGATTATATGTCAATTAAGCTCTGGAACATCATGGAAATAAAAATTACTGAGCAAACCCCCTGAAATAGAGAAGGAGCTTTTTTGCATTAGATTGACAAACTATTGTGGCAAACCTCTTCAAGGTTAGGAGCGTTTGTCACAAACTAAGTGGTAAACTGTCACCAAATCACCCAAGAATGAGAGTTCTTTCGAACAGGACAGTACCTGTGTGTTTGTTTCTCCGTCCTGGTCCACCCAGGCCGTAGGCGAGGTCAAGGATAGCAGGGTTCGGTACACGAATCGGGTTCTCGGTAGGTCCAGGTCCAAACGCCAACAGGTAAGTCCAAACAATCCAGCTCATACACGGTAAATCCAGCCAATCTCTATAGTCTCTTTCTCTATTGTTCATAGCTCCTTCCAGTCCTCTCTCTTCCTCTTCCTGGTTTTCTTGACCCTTTATCTGTGAGTCGGCTCCACCTTCTGAGGGTTCCCCTTGCTTCTGGGACTTGTAGTTTTGGCGGTCGGCCATTTTGTGATCTGTAGTTCTGACAGGGGTGGCCATTTTAGTGATCGGGCAGAGCCCGTTTATTAGCTCTGCTCTCACATATCTGCCACTTATCACTCGACCCCCTTCTTTGCCACATATCTCTCCCCCTAGATCCGACCCCTAGGTCGGGCTACCGCAGCAAAATATGCATGCATGCGGGATAACCCATCCGCGTTTCCCATTTCCTTCCCTGCTCTGTGTTTCAAGTCAAAATGGAACGGTTGGAGACTCAAAAACCACCGCATCACCCGAGCGTTCTTCTCTTTAGCCCTATGCATCCAGGTGAGTGGGGCATGGTCACTGATGAGGGTGAAGTGGCGCCCCAGCAGGTAGTACTTCAGGCTTTCTAGAGCCCACTTTACTGCCAGCGCCTCTTTCTCAACGACTGAGTAGTTGGTTTCCCGTGGTTCCAGCTTCCTGCTTAAAAACAGGATGGGGTGTTCCACCCCTTCTACCTCTTGGGATAGCACTGCTCCCAAGCCGACCTCTGAGGCATCCGTCTGAACCACAAACTCTTTCTCAAAGTCTGGTACCACCAGCACTGGGTTACAACAGAGAGCCTCCTGTAATGTCCTAAATGCTTTGGTGGCCCTTTCATCCCATTTGACCATGTTTGGCCCTCTGGCTCTAGTCATGTCGGTAAGTGGGGCGGCCACTGTGGCATAACTTGGGATGAACTTCCGGTAGTAACCGGTCAGCCCTAGGAAGGCTCGGACCTGCTTCTTATTTACTGGTTTCGGCCATTCTCTAATTGCCTTCACCTTCTTATGTTGGGGTTTGATTAACCCTCTTCCCACAGTGTATCCCAGATACTCTGTTTCCTCTAACCCCACGTAACACTTGGCAGGGTTTGCCGTGAGCCCTGCCTTTCTAAGGGCATCTAACACTGCCTGTACCCGGGGTAAGTGGGATTCCCAATCTGGGCTGTAGATCCCCACGTCATCTAAATAAGCTGCGGCGTATGCCTTGTGCGGTTTTAGGACTTTGTCCATGAGCCGTTGAAAGGTTGCTGGGGCCCCGTGTAAGCCGAATGGCATGACGGTGTATTGAAACAAACCGTCAGGTGTTGCAAAGGCTGTCTTTTCTTTGGCCCTGGGGGTCAGAGGAATTTGCCAGTACCCTTTTGTCAGATCAAGGGTCGTAATGTACCGAGCATGACCAATTTTCTCCAGTAGTTCATCTACTCGGGGCATGGGGTAGGCATCAAACTTTGAGATTTCATTTACCTTCCGAAAGTCGTTACAGAACCGCAACGACCCATCGGGCTTGGAGACCATCACAATTGGGCTAGACCACTCACTATGTGACTCTTCAACCACTCCAGCTGTCAACATTTTCTCAGTCTCTGCTCTAATCGCGGCCCGTCGAGCCTCGGGTACCCGATATGGCCTCATACTCACTTTTCTCCCTGGTAGGGAAACGATATCATGAGCCGTAACCTCAGTTCGGCCAGGTACCTCTGAAAACACATCTCTGTTTTTCTGGATCAGGGCCTTTACTTCCTGTACTTGCGCTGGGGACAGAGTGGGTGAAATATTTACTTCGGCTGTCTCCTGAATGTGTGTGGGGTATGTGACCATTAGTGTTTCTCTCTCTCTCCATGCTTTTAACAGGTTTATGTGATAAATCTGTTCCTGGGGCCGTCGACCTGGCTGTCGGATCCGATAATTGACTTCTCCTATTCTCTCCAGTACTTCATATGGCCCTTTCCATGTGGCTAGTAGTTTACATTCTACTGTGGGGATCAGCACTAACACCTTATCTCCCGGTTGAAATTCCCTCAGGGTAGCCTGCCGGTTATAAGTGTGCCGCTGGTGTTCTTGTGTTTGTCTCATGTGCTCTCTGACGATGGGCATGACTGTGGCTATCCTGTCTTGCATTGCCGTGACGTGCTCTATGACACTAGTATACAGGGTGGATTGGTGCTCCCAGGTTTCCCGGGCGATGTCTAAGATTCCCGGGGATGCCTCCCATATACCAGCTCAAAGGGAGAAAACCCCAGCGAGGCTTGAGGAACCTCTCTAATGGCAAACATCAGATACGGCAACATGCAATCCCAGTTTTTCCCATCCTTATCAATTACTTTCCTGAGCATTGACTTCAGGGTTCGGTTGAATCTCTCAACCAGCCCGTCCGTCTGAGATGGTAAACCGATGTCCTCAACTGTTTCACCTGCCACAGTTTACAAAGGTCCGCCATAAGGCGGGACATAAAGGGGTCCCCTGGTCGGTAAGGATCTCCTTTGGAACCCCTACCCTGGTGAACAAGAGCACTAATTCCTTTGCGATATTTTTGGAAGTCATCGTCCAAAGGGGAATGGCTTCTGGGTAGCGAGTGGCATAATCTAGAATGACCAGAATGTATTGGTGCCCTCTGGCGGATTTGGGTAGTGGGCCCACTAAATCCATCGCTATCCTCTCAAATGGCGTTTCGATTATGGGGAGTGGCACTAATGGGCTTCTAAAAGCTGGTCGGGGAGCTGTTAACTGGCACTCCGGGCACTCTCCACAATGCCGAGCTACTTCAGCTTGAATTCCTGGCCAGTAAAACCTCCTTACAATCCGGTCTCTGGTTTTATCGATACCAAGGTGTCCACCCAGAATGTGCCCATGAGCTAGATCCAGTACTGTCCTCCGGTACCAGTGGGAACCAACAACTGTTCCACCACATCAACCCCTATTTTCGAGACTCTGTACACCAAACCCTTTTTCAGGATGAAGTGTGGAAAATTATTAGGCATCATCCCACCATTTATGGGAGTACCATCTACGACCTGCACATCTGCTCTGGCTTGTTGCAGGGTTGGATCCTGGTTTTGGGCCGTCCCAAAATTAGTCAAGGACTCTGCCAGGTCTGCTGGTTCTATATCGTCGTCCTCTGGATTCAGATCGACCCCAGCCCCACTAGTACCGGGCTGTTCGTCATCAGCGAGGTTTGCCACTTCATCCTCCTCCTCCCCTACTAGCACCTGTGATGTTGTCCCCTGGGAGACCTCTTTTCTTGGCTTTGGTTGAAGGCCCCATGCTTCTTCCTGCTTGGTCAGGGTTGTTGGATTCTCAAATATGCCATTCTTGTGGCCTAACTTCGCAAAGTTAGGAAAGTCTCTACCCAATATTACATCATATGGCATCTTTGGGACCACGCCGACCTCATAATCCAGCAGACCGTCCTCTGTTTGTATGCTCACTAAGGCCGTGGGGTACAGACGGGTATCCCCATGAATGCATGTAACACTGATATCCTGTCTTGTATCCAGTTTATGATTCGGCACTAGGCCTGCAACGACCAGGGTTAGCATACTGCCGGAATCCAGCAGTGCTTCAACCTCTTTCCCTTCAATCTTCACCCTGCACATATGGTTGTTTCTTGATCTTTCAAGTACAGTGGTTACAACAGGACATGCATACCGTATATCATCTTCATTTTCACCGAGGTTACATTGCATTGGCTCTTCTTTAATAGGGCAATAGGCTGCAATATGTCCTGGTTGATTACAATTGTAACAGATAATAGGGGTTCGGGGGGGAGACCCCCCTCGACACCCAGTCCCGGTTTCCGTTTTTTTCCCTTAGTGTCTTGGCCTGATTCTGATTCTTTCCTCATGGCCCCACGCTGCTCTCTTCCCCCTCTATATGTTGGGACAGCCTTACCCTGTCCGCTGGTTCGCCCATGCCTGGGGAACGGGAATCTTTCCTCCTGTGCCTGCTCAGCTGTTCTTGCCGTACAATACCGTTCAACCAGGCCCACGAGATGGTCGGCGGAAAATACCTCGTTCTGGCCAACCCATCGTCTCACTTCTTGGGGTAGACCTCGCTGAAACTGGTTGAGTACGATGGTCTCGACAATCTCGGCGGATGACCGGGTCTCTGGTCGCAACCATTTCCGTGCCAGGTGAATCAAGTCGAACATCTGTGTTCGTGGGGGTTGTCCCGGTCGGTAGGACCACTGGTGGAAGCGGTGTGCCCTCACGGTATCGGTCACTCCCAGTCTAGTCAGGATCTCCCCCTTTAGTTTATCGTAATCCTGTGCTTCTTTCAACTCCAGGTCGAAATACGCTTTTTGAGCGTCCCCTGCCAGGTATGGTGCCAGAAGCCCTGCCCATTCTTCTTTCGGCCACTTTTCCCTCTCTGCCGTCCTTTCGAAGGTGGTAAGATATGCTTCCACATCATCCTGCGCTGTCATTTTTGAAGAAAATGATTGGCCCTCCTCTGGGAATTTGCAGCTGGTAATTGAGCCCCAATTTGGTCCGCTAGCCCCTTTAGGCCTTCTCTTAACTCCTGGGTGTTTCTCTCTTGCTCTTCTCTGAGCAGCTGGTTGGTGCGGTGCTGGATCTGTAACGTGTCCTGATACATTCGCATTGCATCCTGATGAACTATTTGTTGAGCTCTAGTTGCCTCTTGTTGGGCGGCCGCCGCTTGTAACAGGGCCTGTATGGCTCCCTCCATACTCATTTTCGTGAAAAACTGTCCTAACCAAACAAAGCCAAAACAAAAAAAAACCTGACTCCCCTTTGGAGTGCTAACTGAACATTTATTTAATTTTTCCTTCTACCTAACCAGTGGTATGTTAGTCCATGCCTGCATCCTCCACCACGTGTGGCAAACCTCTTCAAGGTTAGGAGCGTTTGTCACAAACTAAGTGGTAAACTGTCACCAAATCACCCAAGAATGAAAGTTCTTTCGAACAGGACAGTACCTGTGTGTTTGTTTCTCCGTCCTGGTCCACCCAGGCCGTAGGCGAGGTCAAGGATAGCAGGGTTCGGTACACGAATCGGGTTCTCGGTAGGTCCAGGTCCAAACGCCAACAGGTAAGTCCAAACAATCCAGCTCATACACGGTAAATCCAGCCAATCTCTATAGTCTCTTTCTCTATTGTTCATAGCTCCTTCCAGTCCTCTCTCTTCCTCTTCCTGGTTTTTCTTGACCCTTTATCTGTGAGTCGGCTCCACCTTCTGAGGGTTCCCCTTGCTTCTGGGACTTGTAGTTTTGGCGGTCGGCCATTTTGTGATCTGTAGTTCTGACAGGGGTGGCCATTTTAGTGATCGGGCAGAGCCCGTTTATTAGCTCTGCTCTCACATATCTGCCACTTATCACTCGACCCCCTTCTTTGCCACACTATATATAGGCTACATGTACAGAGTACATTAGGTTATGTAGTGTTCCCTGAGCAAAAACAGAGGAGTTCTGTTCTTAACGCCTCTTCTCTGAATCTGCTGCTCAGTTTCAGCAGGCGCTGATTTTCAAATGAATCGAGTCTATCCTGGCTCACTTTGCAGTGAAGAACAGTCCAACACAGCTAAAAAGACACTCATAGGTGTCAGAGGCAGGCAGGCCTGTGTTCAGTTTGTGGGACAGCATTTTGTCTGACACACAGGAAAGGTATCATCCATCTCCCCTGTTTTCTTGTGACCTTTTGGGCGGATTGTCATGGCTAGCCGCCATGCATGAAATGCCGTAGGATGAATCTGCAGGTAGCTAAATCTAGCCAACTAGGTTCAATGTTAGCTAGCTAGCTAACGTTAGGCTATAACTAGCTATGCAAATCGCTTTCTGAGATACAAATATTAATACTACACAGATCATACACGCAATGTTAGCAAGCGAGCCAGCATGCTAAAGTTTGCTAGCTAGCTAACAGTACTCTTTAACTTGCAAGGAAAACCTCTTTCTGCCAAAATTAGAAATTTGTAATAACAGAAAATATACTGTAGCTAGACTCTTACCCGTATACAGTGCCTTCGGAAAGTATTCAGTCTCCTTGATATTTTCCACATTTTGTTACGTTACAGCCTTATTCTAAAATTGATTAAACAGTTTTTTTCCCTCATAATGACAAAGCAAAAACAGGTTTGTTGAAATGTTTGCAAAAATATCACATTTACATATGTATTCAGACCCTTCACTCGGCAGCGATAACAGCCTAGCCTTCTTGGGTATGACGCTACAAGCTTGGTGCACCTGTAATTGGGGAGTTTCTCCCATTCTCCTCTGCAGATTCTCTCAAACTCTGTCAGGTTGGATGGGGAGTGTCGCTGCAGAGACTGGATTATGGATTAAAAATGGATTTTAAAAAACAATTCTCACCCATCTACACACAGTAGCTCATAATGACAAAATGAAAACATATTTTTAGAAAATGTATTGAAAGTTAAATAAAGAAATATCTAATTTACTTACAGTACCAGTCAAAAGTTTGGTTGCTCCACTAAAGGTTTTGCGGTTATGCTGCTGGATTTAGATGTAATTTGTGGTTTAGTATGGTACTCTCTGTCACTCTTCATTGCTCCAGACCAGCGCAAGGGGGAGTTAGAGCAGTGTCCCAAGATGCTACTGTTTCTCTAACTGACAATGAATGGGCGACGTAAACCTAAATAGAAACTGATAATTGTGCACAACGTCAGTATTACTTACTAAAACTGTTGTTACACTAAGGGTGTGGAAATGTTAGGATTAATTTGCTCTTCCTTTAGTAGTGTAGCCTACTCCCGACTGGTCACTTTGTACAGCACCTGAGTGGCGAAATAATTTCCAAAATATTTTTTATTTTTTTAACAAAGCGATTATTATTATTAGTATTCATTCAGAATGATATAAAAGCCCCTTGGATATTCTCACAGATATATTATTAACCGTGTTATTAGCAGGACAATATATATTGGTCATGGCTCCCTAGTGGCACACAATGGGATTGCCTTACAGTTCTCCAGCTGTAGCCACTGAAATAGCAGTGGGTGCGCGAGGTTCAAGGCATGAGGGCAGGAGCCGCACACAGAAGACGGACCTAGCCCATGGGGAAGGGAGGAAGTGGAAGGAGGAGTGGACCCCCGCCCCACTGGGTAGCACAGAGCAACACTTTAAGGGGTACTGCACTAATAATGGCGCTGACTAGGGAAATGTACACGCCTTTCTTAGTGCCAGTCTGCACTTTCAAACTAAAACAATGTAAATAATAATGATATGACAAATGCCCCTTAGATATGAATTCAGAGGGCAGATGTTATTAAATATAACATTTGATTTACAGTAGTGATGGACAGCTGGTGGCATTTTGAAAACAGTTTTTCAAACACTTGTGGCACCGATTAGCAGCATAATCAAAAGTGAGGACAATCGGCGATCTGCTGTATACCTATGGCCTGTTGTAAACTGAAAGTCACACCTTTCCAGAACTCCTCACCCCACCCCAATATCCACCCTTACTTAACACAGTTACCATTAAAGAACGAGTTGTTTATCTAAAAAGAAATGACATTGCAACCAAAGAGAACGGACGAAATGGACATTGTTTTCATCAAGCCAGCTGCTTTCTATGGTGCTACCCAATCCAGGGTTAGGATTTTAACCACTTGAAAATGAGCCGGAACTGAGAGGATCACCAAAACTAAAGGTATTTTGGTTTCTTAAAAAAATCTGTATATAGCCTATCAATGTGTAGGCATACTGTGTAAAAAAAAATCAGCAATTAAATAAAGGTTAAATAAAAATGATGGGGTCCAAAAAACGTGAATGTGTTTTTGCAGAGCATACAACCATGCCGACAACCATCCGTGGAGATCAGTGGACAAAGGGCTGGTGTCACGGCCTTCAAAAGGAGGAGACCAAGGCGCAGTGTGGTATGCGTGTATTCTTCTTTATTACAAGAATGAACACTGAACAAAACTAACAAAACGAACCGTGACGCTATACAAATGAGTGCTGAACAGGCAACTACACATAGACAGGAACACACAAATACCCAAGGGAAAATGGCTACCTAAATATGGTCTCCAATCAGAGACAACGATAAACAGCTGCCTCTAATTGGGAACCATATCAGGCCACCAGAGACAAAAATATACCTAGAACTACAATACCCCTAGATATAAAAAAAAACTAGACAAGGAAAAACTAGCATACCCACCCTAGTCACACCATGACCTACCCAAAATAATAAAGAAAACATAGATAACTAAGGTCAGGGCGTGAGTTGATGAATGAAGTGAGGAATGGGAGAAGGTCTCCAGAGATGGTCTGGAGAAGGGAGGAGGGAATGGGGTCGAGCGGGCAGGTTGACGGGTGGCCAGACCTCACTAGTCGCAGGATGTCATCTGGAGAGAGAGGGAAGAAAGAGGTCAAGGTGTAGGGTAGTTATGTGTGAGTGTGAGACCAGTGGACTTAGTAAGCTGAATGAGTAGCGGATGTTCTCAACCTTCTTTTCAAAGTGGTTGACAAAGTTGTCAGCAGAGAAGGAGGGAGGGTGGAGGATTAAGGAGGGAGGAGAAGGTGGAAAAGAGTTTCCTGTGGTAGAAAGTGGCTTTAGCAGTGGATACAGAGGAAGAGAAGGTAGAGAGAAGGAAGTGAAAGGATGATAGATCCTCCGGAAGTTTAGTTTTCCTCCATTTTTGCTCATATGTCTGCAGCACTGTTCGGTAAGCTTGCAATGAGTCCCTTGGCCACGGAGCAGGAGGGGAGTGCCAAGCCGGCCGGGAGGAAAGGGGACAGTGCTAGTCATAGGATGCGTAATGGGAGGAGATTACGGTGGAAGGGGCAGAATCAGGAGACAGGAAGGAAAAAGGATTTAGCAGAAGGGAGAGATGATAGCATAGAAGAGGAGAGAGTAGTGGGATAGAGAGAATGAAGATTTTGACAGCACATCACCATCTGGGTAGGGGCTGAGTGTTTAGGGTTGGAGAAAAGGGAACAAGAAAAGGAAACAAAGTAGAGATCAGAGACCTGGGGGGGAGGGGAGGGGGGGTCGCAATGAGATTAGTAGGCCAGCATCCTCTAGTAAAGAGTATTGCTTGACCTCTACTGTCCACAACTACTGACCACAAGTACTGACCACGTCCATACCGTAGGGCCCAAAGAACCTGCAACACAACGACACAACTACCAACCACAACTACTGACCAGAAATACTGCTCTTGTCTGCACTAGCTCTGGTCCAGCAGTGGTCTTCACTATACATTATAACTAATTAAATAAATAGGCATAAATTAGCATATAATACCCACCAACAGTAATTGTAACTCTTGAACCGTTCAAGCCAAACCAACTTTCATTTCATCTACCTACATGTACGACTATAACGAGTTACCACCATTACTAATGCAGACACTACCACCAACTTTCACATACATGTTCAGGCTATCCTAACTTCAAATTCGGTAAAATGTTTATCAGCTATAGGTATATCAATTTGTATACATTTCAATAAAATAACCCATCAACAGTAACTCTTGAACCATTCAAGCTAGTTACACCAAACCAACTTTCGTATGTTCAACTTTTCATATACCTACTTTTTCAACTATAACTAGTCACCATCATTACCACTGCAGATACTACTACTACTATAACGTATTTCTAAACCATACATACTTTTAAACAAGCTAGCAAACACAACACATTTTCTTCAAGAAATGTACTTTTAGCCTAGAGTTGATTTATTAGATAGAACTACAGCTAGCTATCAGTAGGCCTACATACAAACCTATTCTACATAGTTCTTCAACTACTGTAGTTTAGACATTTTTGTGATCTAACTGCCCCACAAGCCAAATTAATATGGTTGATATAGTAGTCTATAAACGTAAACAGACCAGATATTTTACTACATTTAACTTTGACTGTTTTGCTTTACATGGTAAAGGTAAAAATATTTTTTTTACCTTCTTCCACAAAAAAATGCTTTTAAAGAGTAAATTACCATCTAGTTTATAAATCCCTATTCATTACATAGATAATCTCAAAGACACTGTAAAAACAAACAAAAACAAACTTGCGCAATGGTCTTCCACAGCTTGACATGATAAGGTGTTGTTCAGATAGGCAGTTCAGAAAGGCTAGGCGGTATCTTAAGAGTAGAGTCCTTCGATGGCATGGAGCTTTTCCATCAGGCACCTCGTTCATTGTCTTCTTCTCCTCTGTAGGTAGGTTGGATAGTCTTATGTAATCAAATAAAGCGTGCATGTTCAAGATAGCATGTATAGGTTGTCGCAGGTCTATAGAGAACTTCACAATAGCTGTAAGAATCGGTGCACAATCGTGAACTGCATTGATCACTTTTAATGTAATCTCAACTGAAATCCAGTTTGATTCTGCGATTAGATGAAGCACTGTGATAACACATTAATCTGTTGTATAAATAAACAAAATATCTCTACTATGCTTTTAAATGGTGGAAAGCACAGTGATAACACATAGGAAATTAAACTAACCTTTGGTTGTCTTTTTGAGTGGGTGAATTTAGGTTGCAATCTCATTGATAAATATCTGCCTAGAAGAAATTAAATTTATCAGACCCAAAACCCATGCGTGGTGTTCTCGGGTGCCCCGGCCGCTTTGGTGACTCTAGATAACCTCGAGCCGATCGCGCGCCCCTTGTGGCGATGATGACTCATTCGAATGTCTGCCCTATCAACTTTCTATGGTACTTTTTGTACCTACCATGGTGACCACGGGTAATGGGGAATCAGTCTTCAATTTCAGAGAGGGAGCCTGAGAAATGGCTACCACATCTAAGGAAGGCAGTAGGCGTGCAAATTATCCACTCCCGACTCGGGGAGGGAGTGACGAAAAATAACAATACAGGACTCTTTCGAGGCCCTGTAATTGGAATGAGTACATTTTAAATCCTTTAACGAGGATCGATTGGAGGGCAAGTTCGGCTACTATCGTCATTTACAACATTAAACATTTCCACACTGTATTTCTGATCAATTTGATGTTATTTTAATGGGACAAAATGCATTTTCTTTCAAAAACAAGGACATTTCTAAGTACTGCCTGCCACGCCCTGACCATAGATTGCCTTTGTTTTTATATGGTATAGTAGGTCAGGGCGTGACTGGGGGGTTTTCTAGTTATTATTTTCTATGTGGGGTTCTAGTTTAGTTTTTCTAAGTTGGTGTTTGGTTTGATTCCCAATTAGAGGCAGCTGGCTATCGTTGTCTCTAACTGGGGATCATATTTAAGTAGAATTTTTTCCCACCTGTGATTTATGGGATATTGTTTTGAGTTGGTGTTACACCTCTTTGTTACGATTCGTAGTTTGTTTCGTTCTTTCTTTATTGTTTTGTGCGTTTCTAAAAAATAATATGTGGAAACCATATCGAGCTGCAGCTTGGTCCGATAATTATTACAGCGAACGTGACAGAGTTCATGTTAAATCACATAAGAATACATTTAATTACATTTTTCTCCCAGATCTAACAAATGTCGATTTTTGAGTGTAATTCCATTTGAATTGCGCATCTGGCCCTTTTACTTGACCATCTAGCAAGTGAGGAATGTGCCATCTAATGTGTTGGTCGAGCGATGATTCTGTAGGCCTAGTGCTGCTGCTCATTTCATGACAAATTTAGCTAATAACAAATAATAGATACAAATGCACTTACTCATGATATACTTCTGCCAGGTAAGCCTACTTTGCAGTTAACATTTAACTGAGAAGGTTTTGGTGAAACAATTTCTGTCAAACCACAAGACGGTTATCACATCAACTGGTTACATGGAGTGATAAACAAATGCACACACACCACAAAGACAGACAGGGGCAATATTGCTGGAAAATTATTTGCAGTCATTGTGTTACACTTGTTGATTTTGTCCCCCCACACCAGATGCGATCAGGACACGCAGGTTAAAATATCAAAACAAACTCTGAACCAATTATATTAATTTGGAGCCAGGTCAAAAAGCATTAAACATTTGTCAATTTAGCTAGCTAACTTACGGTTGCTAGATAATTTGTCCTGTGATATAAACATTGGGTTGTTATTTTGCCTGAAATGCCACAACCGGCCAGAGTGTGGACCTCAGTTCATCTTTCAATGCTCCTAAAAACCAAGGAGGAGATGAGAGAGGCAGGACTTGCAGCACATTGAGCGTCACAAATAGAACCAACTTCTATTTTAGTGCCTGGCCACAATGATTTTTATTTAATTATTTATTTTATTTTATTTCACCTTTATTTAACCAGGCAGGCTAGTTGAGAACAAGTTATCATTTACAACTGCGACCTGGCCAAGATAAATCAAAGTAGTGCGACACAAACAACAACACAGAGTTACACATGGAATAAACAAGCGTACAGTCAATAACACAATAGAAAAAAATATAGTCTATATACAGTGTGTGCAAAAGGCAATAAATAGGCCATAGTACCAAAGTAATTACAATTTAGCAAATTAACACTGGAGTGACAGATGTGTAGATGATGATGTGCTGGTAGAAATATTGGTGTGCAAAAGAGCAGAAAGGTAAATAAAAACAATATGTGGATAAGGTAGGTAGATTGGATGGGCTATTTACAGATGGGCTATGTACAGCTGCAACGATCAGTTAGCTGGTCAGATAGCTGATGTTTAAAGTTTGTGACGGAAATATAAGTCTACAGCTTCAGAGATTTTTTCAATTCGTTCCAGTCATTGGCAGCAGAGAACTGGAATGAAAGGCGGCCAAAGCAGGTGTTGGCTTTGGGGATGACCAGTGAGATAAACCTGCTGGAGCGCGTGCTTTGGGTGGGTGTTGTTATCGTGACCAGTGAGCTGAGATAAGGCGGAGCTTTACCCAGCAAGGACTTGGAGCCAGCAGATGACCTGAAACCAGTGGGTCTGGCAATGAATATGTAGCGAGGGCCAGCCGACGAGAGCCTATAGGTCACAGTGGTGTGTGGTGTATGGGGCTTTGGTGACAAAATGGATGGCACTGTGATAGACTGCATCCAGTTTGCAGAGTAGAGTGTTGGAGGCTATTTTGTAAATGACATCGCCGAAGTCAAGGATCGGTAGGATAGTCAGTTTTACGGGGGTTATGTTTGGCGGCATGAGTAAAGGAGGCTTTGTTGCAAAATAGGAAGCCGATTCTAGATTTAATTTGGGATGGAGATATTTAATGAGTCTGGAAGGAGAGTTTACAGTCTATCCAGACACCTAAGTATGTATAGTTGTCCACATATTCAAAGTCGGAACCGTCCAGAGTAGTGATGCTAGTCGGGGGGGGCAGCGAACAGTTCAAAAGCATGCATTTACTTTTACTAGCGTTGAAGAGCATTTGGATGCCACGGAAGGCATGTTGTATGGCAATGAATCTCGTTTGGAGATTTGTAAACACAGTATCCAAAGAAGGGCCAGATGTATACAGAATGGTATCATCTGCGTAGAGGTGGATCAGGGAATCACCCGCAGCAAGAGCGACATTGTTGATAATATATACAGAGAAAAGAGTTGGCCCTAGAATTGAACCCTGTGGCACCCCCATAGAAACTGCCAGAGGTCCGGACAACAGGCCCTCCGATTTTACACACTGAACTCTATCTGAGAAGGTTGGTTAACCAGACGAGGCAGTCATTTCAGAAACCAAGGCTGTTGAGTCTGCCTGATAAGAATACGGTGATTGACAGAGTCGAAAGCCTTGGACAGGTCGATGAAGACGGCTGCACAGTACTGTCTTTTATCGATGACAGTTATGATATCGTTTAGTACCATGAGCGTGGCTGAGGTGCACCCGTGACCAGCTCGGAAACTGGATTGCACAGCGGAGTAGGTATGGTGGGATTCGAAATGGTCGGTGATCTGTTTATTGACTTGGCTTTCGAAGACTTTAGAAAGGCAGGACAGGATGGATATAGGTATGTAACAGTTTGGGTCTAGAGTGCCACCCCCTTTGAAGAGGGGGATGACCGCAGCAGCTTTCCAATCTTTAGGGATCTTCGATGATACGAAAGAGAGGTTGAACAGACTGGTAATAGGGGTTGCAACAATGGCGGCAGATAATTTTAGAAAGAGAGGGTCCAGATTGTCGAGCCCAGCTGATTTGTATGGGTCCAGGTTTTGCAGCTCTTTCAGAAGATCTGCTATCTGGTTTTGGGTGAAGGAGAAGCTGGGGAGGCTTGGGCATGTAGCTCCGAGTGTCGCGGAGCTGTTGGCCAGGGTTGGGGTAGCCAGGATGAAAGCATGGCCAGCCATAGAGAAATGCTTCTTGAAATTCTCGATTATCGTGGATTTATCGGTGGTGACAGTGTTACCTAGCCTCAGTGCAGTTGTCAGCTGGAAGGAGATGCTCTTACCTTTATTTAACCAGATAGGCAAGTTGAGAACAAGTTCTCATTTACAATTGTGAGCTGGCCAAGATAAAGCAAAGCAGTTCGACACATACAACGACACAGAGGTACACATGGAGTAAAACAAACATACAGTTAATAATACAGTATAAACATGTCTATATACGATGTGAGCAAATGAGGTGAGATAAGGGAGGTAAAGGCAAAAAAAGGCCATGGTGGCAAAGTAAATACAATATAGCAAGTAAAACACTGGAATGGTAGATTTGCAATGGAAGAATGTGCAAAGTAGAAATAAAAATAATGGGGTGCAAAGGAGCAAAATAAATTAATTAATTAAATACAGTAGGGAAAGAGGTAGTTGTTTGGACTAATTTATAGGTGGGTTATGTACATGTGCAGTAATCTGTGAGCTGCTCTGACAGTTGGTGCTTAAAGCTAGTGAGGGAGACAAGTGTTTCCAGTTTCAGAGATTTTTGTAGTTCGTTCCAGTCATTGGCAGCAGAGAACTGGAAGGAGAGGCGGCCAAAGAAATAATTGGTTTTGGGGGTGACTAGAGAGATATACCTGCTGGAGCGTGTGCTACAGGTGGGAGATGCTATGGTGACCAGCGAGCTGAGATAAGGGGGACTTTACCTAGCAGCGTCTTGTAGATGACATGGAGCCAGTGGGTTTGGCGACGAGTATGAAGCGAGGGCCAGCCAACGAGAGCGTACAGGTCGCAATGGTGGGTAGTATATGGGGCTTTGGTGACAAAACGGATTGCACTGTGATAGACTGCATCCAATTTGTTGAGTAGGGTATTGGAGGCTATTTTGTAAATGACATCGCCAAAGTCGAGGATTGGTAGGATGGTCAGTTTTACAAGGGTATGTTTGGCAGCATGAGTGAAGGATGCTTTGTTGCGAAATAGGAAGCCAATTCTAGATTTAACTTTGGATTGGAGATGTTTGATATGGGTCTGGAAGGAGAGTTTACAGTCTAACCAGACACCTAAGTATTTGTAGTTGTCCCAAAACCTTTTGGAGTTAGAGCTACAGGATGCAAATTTCTGTTTGAAAAAGCTAGCCTGACTGCGTGTATTGGTAACTGTCTTCCCTGAAAAGTTGCTTATCGCGGGGACTATTCGATGCTAGTGCAGTCCGTTTTTGTGCTGGTATAGGGCAGTCAGGTCTGGAGTGAACCAAGGGCTATATCTGTTCTTAGTTCTGCATTTTTTGAATAGGGGCATGCTTATTTAAGATGGAAATATGAGGACTTTTAAAGAACGACCACTCATCCTCGACAGACGGGATGAGGTCAATATCCTTCCAGGATACCAGGTCGATTAGAAAGGCCTGCGCGCAGAAGTGTTTTAGGAAGCGTTTGACAGTAATGAGGGGTGGTCGTTTGACCGCGGACCCATAGCGGATGCAGGCAATGAGGCAGTGACCACTGAGATCCTGATTGAAAACAGCAGAGGTGTATTTGGAGGGCAAGTTGGTCAGGATAATATCTATGAGGGTGCCCATGTTTACGGATTTAGGGTTGTACCTGGTGGGTTCCTTGAAAATTTGTGTGAGATTAAGGGCATCTATCTTAGATTGTAGGACTGCCGGGGTGTTAAAACCAGTTATGCATTAGGGCGCTATAGGGCGCTATTAAAATTTTGGGATGAAAAACGTTCCCGTTTTAAACATAGATATTTTGTCACGAAAAGATGCTCGACTATGCATATAATTGACAGCTTTGGAAGAAAACACTCTGACGTTTCCAAAACTGCAAAGATATTGCCTGTGAGTGCCACAGAACTGATGTTACAGGCAAAACCCAGACAAAAGTCCAACCAGGAAGTGCAGCATTTTTTAAAACCGCCTCATACCAATGACTCCTTATATGGCTGTGAATGAGCTACGAATGAGCTTATGTGTTCCACGTATTCCCCAAGGTGTCTACAGCATTGTGACGTCTTTTTAGGCATTTCCATTGAAGAATGGCCGTAAGGGACCATATATAGCATGTGGTCACATGGTGTCTCCCGCAGAAAATCTTGCGTAAAATACTGAGGTAGCCATTTTTCCAATCGCTTCTTATGAGAAACCAATTGCCTCGACGGATATATTATCGAATATATATCTTAAAAACACCTTGGGGATGGATCCTAAGCAATGTTTGCCGTGTTTCTGTCGATATTATGGAGCAAATTTTGAAAAAAGTTTGGCGTTATAGTTGCAGTCGATTTCTCAGCCAAGCATGATGAAGAAACGGGAGCTATTTCGCCTACAAAAATAATATTTTTGGAAAAAAGGAACATTTGCTATCTAACTGGGAGTCTCCTGAGTGAAAGCATCTGAAGTTCTTCAAAGGTAAATTATTTAATTTGGTTGCTTTTCTTATTCTCGTGAAAATGTTGCCTGCTGCCAGCAGAGCTAGCATAGCATTATGCCATGATAAACTTACACAAATGCTTGTCTAGCGTTGGCTGTAACGCATATTTTGAAAATCTGAGATGACAGTGTTGTTAACAAAAGGCTAAGCTTGTGTTTGAATATATTTAATTAATTTCATTTGCGATTTTCATGAATAGGAAAAGTATTTATGTCCGCTGCGTCATGCAAATTCGTTTGAGGCTATGATTACGCTCCCGGATCCGGGATTGCTCGCCGCAAGAGGTTTTTAAGCATATCCCAGTTTAGGTCAGCTAACAGTACAAACTCTGAAAATAGATGGGGGGCAATCAATTCACATATGGTGTCCAGGGCACAGCTGGGAGCTGAGGGGGGTCTATAACAGGTGGCAACAGTGAGAGGCTTATTTCTGGAAAGATTCATATTTTTAATTAGAAGCTGGAACTGTTTGGGCATAGACCTGGAAAGTATGACAGAACTTTGCAGGCTATCTCTGCAGTAGATTGCAACTCCTTGTCATGGCCGTTGAATGAAGAGGATCAAGGTGCAGAGTGGTGAGCTTACATATTCTCTTTATTTGGAAAATTATGCCAAACAAAACAATAAACACTACAGAAACAAACCGTGAAGGTAAAGGTTGTGTGCCATAAACAAAGTCAACTCCCCACAAACACAGGTGGGAAAAAGCGTACCCAAAGTATGGTTCTCAATCGGAGACAACAATAGACAGCTGTCCCTGAATGAGAACCCTACCCGGCCAAAACATAGAACTACACAACATAGAACATAGAATACCCACCCCAACTCACTCCTCCCTGTTTGGCAGTTCTATCTTGACGTAAAATGTTGTAGTTGGGGATGGAAACCTCTGAATTTTTGGTGGCCTTCCTAAGCCAGGATTCAGACACGGCAAGGACATCAGGGTTGGCGGAGTGTGCTAAAGCAGTGAGTAAAACAAACTTAGGGAGGAGGCTTCTGATGTTAACATGCATGAAACCAAGGCTTTTTCGGTTACAGAAGTCAACAAATGAGAGCGCCTGGGAACAGAGGAGGACTAGGATGAGGGTACGGCTGAAGACTATCAAAACTGGTCATCTAGTGCGTTGCGGACAGAGAATAAAAGGAGCAGATTTCTGGGCGTGGTAGAATGGATTCAGGGCATAATGTACAGACAGGGGTATGGTAGGGTGCGGGTACAGTGGAGTTAAACCCAGGCAGTGAGTGGCGATAAGAGAGGTTGCATCTCTGGACGGAGTTATGCTGGGTGAGGCCACCCCATGTGTGCCAAAAGAGGTATCTGTGGCATGAGTGGGACTAGGGGTTCCGCAGTAAACTAAAACAATGATAAGTATCCTAAACAACAGTATACAAGGCATATTGACATTTGAGAGCGACATAAAGCGAGGCATAAAACGATCACAGGTGTTGATTGGGAGAGTTAGCTAAGACAACAACAGGTAAGGCAACAACAGCTAATCAGCTTAGACAACAACAGCAGGTAAAATGGTGATGAATGGGCAGAGAGGGTAAGTTAACTACACACAGGGCCTGAGTTCGAGGCTGGGGCCGACAAATAAACAAAAAAATAAACAAAATGGAGAACCGTGATTAACGAACAGTCCAGCAGGCATCAGCTATGTAGCCAAGTGATCATAGGGCCAATGTGTACATTTATTTTGCGACGCAAGCAGTGTGGTCAGCAGGTTAGGTTTGACTTTTTAATTAAGCCAATAGTGGTTAACCAGGTGTGGAATAATGTCAATGTTGCGTTGATTAGATAGTAGCTGGGAGCTTGTGTAACAGCTGTCCAGCGAAGACAAGAAGACTGGTCTCGGCACTAGAGTAACAGGTGTGATCGTACTTCTCTTGCATTGTGTTTAAAAAAAAGTACTGTCCAGCCACCGATCCCAGTTGATTGGTGTTTATTCTGACGATAGACACAAGGAAGACAGTAGGCCCTCCATGGAATGAGTTTGACACCCCTGACCTAACCACTGTCCCAATAAGGTATATATTGTGTAGATCAAAAACAACTTGATAGATGTAAGCAATAGGGTTATGCACTTTGAAGTAAATATCAGCTCTCTTAAAAGTACACTCAAGAAAAACCTTTATCTATCATAGTGATTCAAGAGTATCATTAAAACAGGTTAATATGCCCCAGCAACATGAGACAACTATACAAAAAGCCCTTAAATTGTTGATGAGAGAATCAATGATGAGAGAATAGTCAAGTTATCTGATAACTGACACAGACAAGGTGGCACAGCAGGAATCTCTGAATGCTGTGAACCAACAGGTTGTGATGTTCAAATCCCAGGTGAGGACATGTTGAATACTAATTACTTTATAACTCAACATGTACATTGTAATCAATTGTGTCAAATATGTAAGTTGAAAGAATTGTGTGTCACCCTAACCTTGCCAACAGACAAAACGAGTTGTAAATGGATCAGTGGTTCATCAATCAGGGCTTTGATGGGCTTGGCAACAGTGACAATGTGTAACAGGTGACGTCCTGACAACTGATACACAGAAATAATCTATTTATTTCACATGACTGGGAATACAGATATGCATCTGTTGGTCATAGATACTACCTTTAAATAAAGGTAGGGGCGTGGATAAGAAAACCAGTCAGTATGTGGTGTGACCACCATTTGCCTCATAGAGCGCGACACATCTCCTTCGCATAGAGTTTATCAGGCTGCTGATAGTGGCTTATGGAATATTTTCCCACTCCTCTTCAATGGCTGTACGAAGTTGTGGATATTGGCGGGAACTAGAACACGATCCACGGCATCCCAAACATGCTCAATTGTGTACAAATGGGGCCAACATTATCATGCTGAAACACGAGGTAATGGCAGCAGATGAATGGCACAACAATGGGCCTCAGGATTATAACCCCACTGCCACCATGGGGCACTCTGTTCACAACGTTGACATCAGAAAATCGCTTGCCCGCTGGGCACCATGCCATCTGCCTGGTACACTAGAAACCGGGACCCATCCGCGAAGAGCACACTTCTCCAGCGTGCCACTGGCCATCGAAGGAGAGCATTTGCCCACTGAAGTTGGTCACGACGCAGAAATGCAGTCAGGTCAAGACCCTAGTGAGGATGCAGATGAGCGTCCCTGAGATGGTTTCTGACAGTTTGTGCAGAAATGTTTCGGTTGTGCACACCCACAGTTTCATCAGCTGTCTGGGTAGCTGGTCTCAGACGATCCCGCAGGTGAAGAAGTCGGATGTGCAGGTCCTGGGCTGGCATGGTTACACGTAGTCTGCAGTTGTGAGGCCGGTTGGATCTACTGATAAATTCTCTAAAACGACATTGGAGGTGGCTTATGGTAGTGAAATGAACATTCCATTATCTGGCAACTTGAGACATTGGCATTGTGTTGTGTGACAAAACTGTACATTTTAGAGTGTGCTTTTAAAGTCCCCAGCACAAGGTGCATCTGTCTAATGATCATGCTGTTTAATCTGCTTCTTGATATGCCACACCTGCCAGAAGGATGGATTATTATCAAACATTATCACTGACAGAGATGTAAACGAATTTGTGCACAAAAGTTGAGAGAAATAAGCTTTTTGTGCTTATGAAACATTTCTGGGATATTTCATTTCAGCTCATGAAACACAGGACCAACACTTTCCATGTTGAATTTATATTTTTGTTCAGTGTAGATAAGTTCTGCTTGACATTAAGGGAATGTTCTCCTAACTTTAACACAAAAACATGCTATAAAGGACCTCAGAAGGTTTTTGCTAACATAGATAGAACGTTCCCTAACTAACGGAAAACTGGACACTCAGAAATTAAGGGAACATTATGGGTAACATTACAAAAATATTCTATCTCCATATAATATTTACCTGGGTCATCCTCTCTCTCTGCTTTAATGTAATTATTTCTCCCCCTCTCCTCCCCTTCTCTCTCTCTCTCTCTCTCTCTCTCTGAGTGCTTGGTTGCCCTGTTACTGTAGGGACAGGACAGTGAGCGATATCTGAGGCTTCTGCTGAGAGAGTGATCACTCATGGTTGCACAGACGTGTCCCAGATGTTCTTCCCAGGCAGCCTGCCCCAGTTATGGCCCCATCACATGGGGGTGGGATGACACCGAGGTGGGGCTGAGAGGGAAACGGAGATGACAGATCGCAGTGGAGAAGAAATATCCAAAAAACACATTCCCATTCGCACACCCAGTTCTCCCCCGACGCAGTAGCATATCTAACAGAGGGCCTTGCCTGTCTTCCAAGAGTCACACAATATTCAATTACGTCAACCTCTTTTCATTCATGCTGTATTTTCTTTGCTAAGAAAACACTCATAACGGTTCAACATTGGTGGCAAAGCACCATGGCTGAAACCTCTTGCAGACAGTATTAATTGAAGGCAACGGATGACATGGTAGAATTCTATTGAAAGGTGTTGAGGAGAAAACTGACCGCTGTTTACACCCCAAGCTACACCTCTGCCCCTCTGTTAAAGTAAACCCAATTGGCATGTACTGTAAACATATTTTAGGACGGCGGCTGCAAATGTACCATGACCAAGATGTCAGTCTTGTATGTTAATACAACAGGCTGCAGCTTTTCCAAATTCTGTGTAGCTTTCTGAACTTGTTTTGTTCTTAAAAAAAAAAAAGTCCACCACCTCAGACAATAAACAGAAAAAAACTATTGCATCAATCTGGTGTCTGAGCAGCGATAGAGGACCTCACACGGCATCATGGCCCATATAAGCCTCCATTTCCCACATGCCTATGCAGTGCAGTGCTGAAAGTGCAACTGTCTGCCGTCCCTTCTGAAGTCTTGCCATGGGCGTGCTCTGTTTACTGGGAGCTCTGGGAAATGAGGGGTGGGGAGGCAGGTCCAGTCTAAACAGCCAGTCCAGCTGTTACTCAGAGGTGCGTGGGCCTATAAAAAAAGCCTGATGCTCCTCCCTTTCATCACATTCAGAGGGCCCTGGTTCAAGCTTCGCTACCTATGGAGTTCGCTCTGTTCGATGCTCCGACAAGTTTGCGGCCTAATCCGTAGGCGCCTGTTGTTCACTCTACTTTCTCGCTACTGTAGTGTGTCATCACGTTGAGTGGAAAATGGCAAACGTTTTCCGCAAATACAAGACGCAACTGTTGACCCCCTCTTGAACTCTGAGAGAGAGAGAGAGAGAGAGAGAGAGAGAGAGAGAGAGAGAGAGAGAGAGAGAGAGAGAGAGAGAGAGAGAGAGAGAGAGAGAGAGTCTACAGTCTCCTTCAGGGATTTTCTTTTCCGGAGAGTTCACTTTGGGAGAAAGTTCAGTCCAATGAAATGGCGGGGGGGATGGGCTTCCACTCTTGACCCATGCAACACAAAGGAAGTGTACGTTTTTCCAATCACATGAACAGGCTCTGTCCTGCCCTGACCAAACACCCCCTGAATGCTTTAGCAGAAAGAAGGGCTGTGAAAGGGCGAGGACCTAACTGTTTCTGTCAGCCAAAGACACATCCTATGATCACTTGTATTACTTCTTCCTGGACCTTGATAATTTCCTTTGGATTCCTGATCTCTCTTGTTACAACACAAAGCGTCCCAAGACAGCTGAAGCGCTGCCTTACTTTTCAAGTTTTCACATACTGGGTCAGACCTCAGATAATACGTTATTTTACAGGTCAATTTGGTGTTGAAGATCCATGTGTTATTTGTTTTGTACTCTAGAGTCAAATAATCTAATGAGGCACTTATACAGTGGTAAAAATGTAATAATGACGCCTGCCCATGAGTGTTGGTGCAATACATAGCATAGAAGGGACAATGCAAGTGCATCTGTCACCTTGGCATCTTTGCGGAGGAAGTTTCTATCAAAGTTCAAAGGTGAGTTCTCTTACTCTATCAATTTGTCCTAGTTGAGGTCACAATCCCAATTGGTGAGAGAGCAGCAGCAGATTTTCTCCCAGCGTTTACGCACGTGTCAAAGATCTCCCTGTTTAAACCAGTGAACTGGGTCAGGTGTTCTGTTGTTTTCCAGTTGTTTTCTCCTGTTGTTTTCCATGCTCTTTGCTTCCTTGGTGTAGTCTTTCTCTCTGTGCTTCCTCCAATCCCCGCTCCTCCTCATCCCCCACTGTGACTGTCCCCCCATGAGGTTGCCGCAAGCAAACCCTACACAAGCCACACAGCAGGGCTTTGAATGACAGTTCTGCCTACACCCCCACTGTCTCATAGAGTACACATCTCTAGATTAACCTGCGTCAGTAATGGCTCATGATTGGAGCCCGGAGAGCTCTCCATCTCACCCAGTTCTTAGACTGTATTCTCGGCTTTGCTTTTTTAGTTCAGTTCTTTACTTGATTATTTCAGCCATTTAAAAAAAACAAGCACACATAAAACTTGAAAAAGCCATAGATGCACATGAGTAAAGTCATTGAGGATAACACACAGTAAAGTCTGGGACTTATTTCCATTGTGTTCCTCTTGAGACAAGATGGCTAGGCAAGATCGAACACAGTTAAACACAGTATGGCATGGAGATAATAATAATAATCAAAACAAAGAAGAAGAACATCTATCTCATCATTGCAGTTACATCATAGGGGTTATTTATTTGGGCACAGAAGACAGCAAACATATTTTTTTCTATATTTTTAAAGCTGCCCAGAGAGGACGTTGTTTTTATGGGCAGAGGCAACTCATTCCATTCTGAGGCTCCAGCATACAAGAAAGTACCTTTCACAGCATTACTCCTGAACCTGTATAGTCACACATCAGCAACACCTGATCTGGTGCTGTGATTGTGTGCATACCTAACACAGGGAAAGTAATCAGTTAGATATCTGGGGGCAGAACCATAAATACTCTTGTAAACCAAACCATGTGTAATCTGGGACACCCTAGCCTCAACAGGTTTAGTTCCCGAAAGCAGCTCCTGTCTATGTGAGTACGTGGACTCACCTTCAATAGTACCCTGATCAGCTTATTCTGCGCTAACTGGAGCTTCTCCTTCATAAGCTTAGATAAGCCCCCAAACCAGAATGTACTAGCGTAGTCAAAATGGCATTGAATGAGGGCAGTGGCTAGCACTTTCATGGAGTTCTTATCAAGCAGCTTGGACTTTCTAGCCAAAAACGTAGTCCTGGCGTTACCCTTCCCTCGCACTTTATTGGCCATGCTCACACCTCCCAAGCACCTCATCCCCTAACTCCACTCTGATTTCAGAGGACCTACTCAATTTAGGTCTGGATCCAAAAATAATTGCCTCGGTTTTCCCTAAGTGCAGAGATAGCTTATTATCTTACCTCCAAGCCATTTGCTAATGTTAGTAAGCTCTGTGCTAAGTATGCTCTCCAACATAGTTTTACTATTGTGAGACACCAGAAATCAAGTAAAGTAGACGTGAATTAGTGGAGTGTGTTTTTCTAAAAACCCGACTAAAAATCATACATTAGACTTTGTTTGTTGACATATTCATGCATTTGCTCATGTACAACTCTCTCCAGGATCTTTGCTTGTACCATGTCCCTGGGAAAGATGCCTTGTTCAAGAGAGAGATTAACAATATGCGTAATACAAGGGCCAATTTGCTCAGCAGAATCTATAAGAAACATTGCAGGAGTATTATCCAGGCCTGTGGTTTTGGAGCATTTAAGCTCTGCTAGCAAACTGACTATTTTTGCTGTTGCTACTTTTGCAAAATAAAAAGGGTTTGGCTGGACCCCTAACTCTGCATAATACTTATTGGTTGTTTCCATACAAATTAGAACTGGTGGGCAGCTTGCTTTCAACAGAAGTAAAACAATTGTCGAATTAATTGGCAACCTCTGTTTTTTCATATAGCATCTCCCTTGATGTTCAGTCCAAAACTGTTTAGTTTACATTTAACATTTACATTTAAGTCATTTAGCAGACACTCTTATCCAGAGCGACTTACAAATTGGTGCATTCACCTTATGACATCCAGTGGAACAGCCACTTTACAATAGTGCATCTAGTTTGTTTTTGGTAGTAATACTGCAGCCTAGCTCCTTAAAAGATCTCCAAAGCTTTTTAGGGTCATTTTTGTTCTCAATTATATTCTCAGCAAAGTAACCCCGCTTAGCTTCATCCATCCTGCTCTGTGCTTAGTTTCTGTGATGTTAAACTCTCTAGGATATTCAGGACGCAAGCGTCCCACCTCAACAACAGCCAGTGAACTTGCTTTACGACGAAAGCACAACAAACGATTATGTTAGGTCAGTACCTAGTCACAGAAAAACACAGCCATTATTCCAGCCAAAGAGAGGAGTCACAAAAGGCAAAATAGAGATAAAATTAATCACTAACCTTTGATGATCTTCATCAGATGACACTCATAGGACTTCATGTTACACAATCCATGTATGTTTTGTTTGTTAAAGTCTCAGTTTACATTGGAGCGTTATGTTCAGTAGTTCCAAAATATCTGGTGATTTTGCAGAGAGCCATATCAATTTACAGAAATACACATAATAAACATTGCTAAAAGATACAAGTGTTATGCATGGAATTTAGAGATACACTTTTCCTTAATGCAACCGCTGTGTCAGATTTTAAAAAAGCTTTACCGAAAAAGCACACAATGCAATAATCTGAGTACAGCGCTAAGACACTAAAACAAGCCTTTCAGATATCCGCCATGTTGTGGAGTAAATACTCACTTTTACCTTTGATGATCTACATCAGAATGCACTCCCAGGAATCCAGGTTCCACAATAAATGTTTGATTTGTTCGATAAAGACCATAATTTATGTCCAAATACCTCCTTTTTGTGCACACGTTTAGTACACAATCCAAACTCAGGAGGCGCGGGCAAGTCCAGGCGAAAGTTCAGACGAAAAGTCATATTACAGTTCGTAGAAACATGTCAAACTAAGTATAGAATCAATCTTCAGGATGTTTTAAAAATAAATATTCAATAATGTTTCAACCGGAGTATTACTTTGTCTGTAGAAATGCGATGGAACGCAGTTAACACTCACGTGAGGGCATGTGATCAGCTCATGGCATTCTGCCAGACCCATGACTCATTCAGCTCTCATTCCTCCCTCCTTCACAGTAGAAGCATGAAACAAGGTTCTAAAGACTTGACATCTAGTGGAAGTCTTAGGAAGTGCAATATGACCCCATAGACACTGTATATTCGATAGGCAATGAAAAACTACAAACCTCAGATTTCCCACTTCCTGGTTGTATTTCTTCTCAGGTTTTTGCCTGCCATATGAGTTCTGTTATACTCACAGACATCATTCAAACAGTTTTAGAAACGTCAGAGTGTGTTCTATCCAAATCTACTATATGCATATTTTAGCTTTTAGGACTGAGTAGCAGGCAGTTTACTTTGGGCACCATTTTATCCAAGCTTCTCAATACTGCCCCCCAGTCCCAAAGAAGTTAACATAGGACAAAATCAGACTGCTCATGAGAGTTCTAATATTTCTGAACACTTGTGTTGTCTTAAGGCTAAAACATGACCCACCACTATGTTTAACAGCAGAGAAATCCCCCTAAATTGTATTTTTCAACTTAAAATGTGATTACTTTTCCTAGAGAGACCCCAACATTAGAAAAAGTGAAACATCGCCTTTGTTAGTATTTCCATGAAAGCTGTACACCACAAGGTTATAAAGATTGTCTTAAGGTCATTTTTGACCCAGCAGTTATAAAATAATTATCTCTCACACACACACACACACACACACACACACACACACACACACACACACACACACACACACACACACACACACACACACACACACACACACACACACACACACACACACACACACACACACACACACACACACACACACACACACACACACACACACACACACAGAAATTGAGATTATGTGTGCTACTGATTGAACTCGGCCAGCAGCTCCTGAAAAGGAAGATCACCGTGGTTGGCACAGTTAGAAATTACAAGCCTGAGCTCCCCCCTGCACTCCTTGCAACAAGGGGGAGAGAGGCCTTCTTATCAAAGTTTGCCTTCACCCCCACCACCACTCTAGTTTCTTACCTCCCAAAGAGGAACACGAATGTGGTCCTCCTGAGCACACTGCACGAAACGGCTGAGATCAGTGATTGTGAGGACAGAAAGCCAGCCATCATTCTGGACTACAACCACAAGAAAGGAGGCGTGGACAACCTGGACTAGGTGATTGGAACTTACAGCTGCAGGAGGATGGCTGCCCGCTGGCCCCTGGTCATCTTCCATAACATTGTTGATGTGTCCTCATAGAATGCCTTTGTGATATGGAACAAGATCAACCCTACCTGGATATCTGATAAGCGGAACAAGAGGAGGGTGTTCCTGGAACAGCTGGGAAAGGCACTTGTAACCCCACACATTCAAAGAAGGGAGCACCTCCCCCGCACAGCAGCCTCTGCAGCGCTTGTGAAAGCTGTTCTGGGGGCTAAATCTTGTCCTGATCCACCTGGGGCTGCAGCTGGGGCAGGTAAGAGGAGGAGATGCCAATTCTAACCCCCAAAGAAGGACTGTAAAACAAATACTATGTGCTGCACATGTGAGAAATACACCTGCAAAGTCTATGCATGCACACTTGCAGACTGTCCTACTTTTGCTAATTAGAGTTGATTGATTTATGTTCTTCACCTTTTTGTTTTGTATGTATTATTTTATTTTATTATGATTTATTGTTGTTGTTTATACACCTTGTGGGCAAGGGTTAAAAAATGTGAGAAGACTAGTATTTTGTAGTTGAATTCCTCATTGTACAGTATATATGAACATATCACGATTTTGCCAAAACTGTTCAAGACTGTTATTGTTTCCCTTAAATAAAATGCATTCAAACTGCTTTCTGCACATTTCTGATACTTTCTAAGGCTATACAAGTGCTATCTCTTGCTAAAAAAAAACATGTTTACACCTATGCAGTACCTTTAGCAATAATAATAATAATAATAATAAGCCTCTACTTTAGTAAAGAAAACAATTATGACAGGTGTATTGTAATAAAAACGAGTGGTGTCCACTGATTAAATGCAGTGTTTCTGCATTGTAAAGAGGGTAAACCCAGATATCACAAAGTTTGTGATGAATGACAGGTTGTGTCTTCGTGCAAAATAGATTTGGGGTTTAAATTTAAATTAAGATGCTTTATTTTAGGGGTTTAGTGAAGGTGGGTCATTTTTTATCCTTAGGACAAGGGGAGTACACAGAATGTTAAGACAACACAAGGGTTAAATGCCTTATTCCTTGCTTTGGATAGATTCTAGAATCTCATTATTAAACCAAGGGCTAGATCTCTGCTTTACCCTGACCAGTCTAATGGGAGCCATCACATTCACCACATCAAGGAATCTACATTTAAAGACTTGCCAGGTGACCAGTCAATTTTACCCACGTCCTCCCTAAACATTTCAACACAGTATTTTTTGAGTCCTATGATTCTAACGTTTTTGTGACACTTACAGTTGACGTCGGAACTTTACATACACCTTAGCCAAATACATTTCAACTCAATTTTTCGCAATTCCTGACATTTAATCCAAGTTAAAATTCCCAGTCTTAGGTCAGTACGGATCACATCTTTATTTTAAGAATGTGAAATGTCAAAATAATAGTAGAGAGAATGATTTATTTAAGCTTTTATTTCTTTCATCACGTTCCCAGTGGGTCAGAAGTTTACATACACTCAATTAGTATTTGGTAGCAATGCCTTTACATTATTTAACTTGGGTTAAACATTTTGAGTAGCCTTCCACAAGATTCCCACAATAAGTTGGGTGAATTCTGGCCCATTCCTCCTGACAGAGCTGGTGTAACGGTGTCAGGTTTGTAGGCCTCCTTGCTCGCACACGCTTTTTCAGTTCTGCCCACAACTTTCCAATAGGATTGAGGTCAGGGCTTTGTGATGGCCACTCCAATACCTTGAATGTTGTCCTTAAGACATTTGCCATAACTTTGGAAGTATGCTTGGGGTCATCAAGACCCATTTGCGACCAAGCTTCCTTGCTGATGTATTGAGATGTTGCTTCAATATATCCACATCATTTTCCTACCTCATGATGCCATCTATTTTCTGAAGTGCACCAGTCCCTCCTGCAGCAAAGCACCCCCACAACATGATGCTGCCCACCGATGCTTCACAGCTGGGATGTCCCTCTTCGGCTTGCAAGCCTCACCCTTTTTCCTCCAAGTATAACGATGGTCATTAAGGCCAAACGGTTCCATTTTTGTTTAACAGACTTGCCAAAACTATAGGTTCACAAGAATTTTCTGGAGTGGTTGAAAAACGAGTTTTAATGACTCCAACCTAAGTGTATGTAAACTTCCGACTTCAACTGTAAAGATATCTTTAAAAATCCTTGTTGTGCAAAATGTAATAAAATTACCACTGATTCCATATACTATTACTCCATTCTGCGATATTTTGGATTTATCAGACACCAATATTAAGTCAATCGTACTTTGCACTGTTTCATATATCCTGGTGGGATCTTTTATCATTTGAGTCAGAGCAAGTGATCTACAGAAGTGAATAAATACATTCTGGGTTGGGCGATACTTTTTGCAGACATCAGTATTGAAATCCCCTAACATAATTATTTCCTTCACCAAGGAATTAATACAGCTTGACAACACAATTTTGAGACCTTCATAGAATGCATTCTGCTTGGCCGGCCTGTAACACACCCCCAACAAAATCAACTTGGTTTTGGGAAGGCAGATATCCAGCCAGACAATCTCCAGATCAACGCTTAAACACGATCTGACGTTAAAAGCTATGTCTGATCTTACAAATGCACATATCGCCCCATCATTCCAATTCCGATCCTTCCTGACAACAGAGTAATTACCTATCTCAATTTCTGAGTAACAAACAGTAAAACATAAGACACCCACCTCTGATTTGCAAACCAACAGGCGTATCTCATCAGTCTTCGGTAGTAGGCTTCGGATGTTTAAGTGCACAAAATGTATACCCTTCTTTCCAAAGGCCTCACTGAATTTCCCATCCACTTGTAACTCGCCTCCCACTGCACTACCATCTTCCCGCTGCACTGCCTCAGGTGGCTTCTCTGACGCCATGGAGCACCCCTCCCCAGGTGCTGCTCCATTGTCCTCCCCACCTAGTCCCCTCTGACATTCGCCTCTGGTGGCCTCTCTGACGCCATGGAGCACCCCTCCCCAGGTGCTGCTCCATCGTCCTCCCCACCGAGTCCCCTGTCACTCGCCTCTGGTGGCCTTCGGCCGCTGTGGACCAACCTCCTCCGGTGCACTCTCCACCATCAGTATGTCCTCTGGTCCCACTCCACCTTCAATGCTCACACAGCCCACAGGTACAGCACACAGACAGCAAAGGTAAGCTTCATTGACCCCATGCCCAAAGCTAGCATCGCTGCATTTAAGATGAATCCACTGCACGCATTCCAAACATACCAAAGCTTTGCTGTTACTCTTTATCCAATGAGGAGCATGGGTGCGTGCATAGGCCGTTTGATGGTGTTCGTGATAAACTGAGGTCCAGATATTCAGATATCACCCGATAAGAGAAGGCATAGAGTTATTATAAGATCTCCACCATTAATTTGACATTTCAGACTGATGATCGTTTTGGTTTGTGCCAAGTTGCTAAGAAAGTTTGATATATAACATGCCTTCCAAATCTGAAGTGCTGGATGTCATCAAAAGTGTTTACATGACTTGAGAAGTTGCTGACAATTATTTACTATTCTTTAATCTAGATTGCAGATGCACTTTTTTTCCAGTGACATTTAAAACAAACACGTAAAATGTGTGAACTTGCCGGTCACCATTTTTCAACCCAATTCCGTGCTACACCTGATGACCTGGAAACACAATTAAATGAGCTGCATGAGCATTTTCACTTCCCTTGGGCAACACATATATTATGTTTTGTAACTGCCATGGCAGAGATTATTGTGACAATACTTAAAACATTAAGTGTTAGCTTTGGACTGTCACCAATAGTGACCCCCCTCATATTTCAAACAAACACACTGGACAAACTGAATGAAACAACATTGTTTTCAATTTGACCTTTTATTTAACTAAGCAAGTCAGTTAAGAACAAGTTCTTATTTACAATGACAGAGAAACGTCCATGCATCCATCTGAGACAAATCTCGTGTGACGATGTAACAGATAAAAGATTAATGAAGCCTACACCAGCTAGATCACATGCATATTTTTTACCTTTATTTAAATAAGCAAGGCAGTTAAGAACAAATTCTTATTTACAATTACAGCCTACTCCGGCCAAACCCAGATAATGCTGAGCCAATTGTGTACCGCCCTATGGGACTCCCAAACACGGCCAGTTGTGATACAATCTGGATTTGAACCAGGGTGTCTGTAGTGATGCCTCTAGCACTGAGATGCAGTGCCTTATATGACTGCTCCACTCAGGAGCCCTGCAAAAATGAAAAAGAAATATGCTAGCTAATTTGTCCTGGGATATAAACATTGAGTTGTTATTTTACCTGAAATGCACAAGGTCCTCTACTCCGACAATTATTCCACACATAAAACAATCAACCAAATCGTTTCTAGTCATCTCTCCTCCTTCCAGGCTTTTTCCATCTCTGAACTTATATGGTGATTGGCATCTAAACTTTCATAGTATTACCATGACAACCAGCAACACAGTTTGTCTTTCAATCGCCCATGTGGGTATAACCAATGAGGAGATGACACGTGGGTACCTGCTTCTATAAACCAATGAGGAGATGGGAGAGGCAGGACTTGCAGCTCGATCTGCATCAGAAATAGAAAGGACTTCTATTTTAGCCCTTGACGCGTGTGAGCAGTGTGGGTGCAATAATTGAATAACATAAATTCCTAAATTTATTTTGCGACGTGAGCGGTGTAGTCAGGGTATAAAGAAGGCCAGTTTTATTGCCTCTTTAATCAGCACAACAGTTTTCAGCTGTGCTAACATAATTGCAAAATGATTTTCTAATGATCAATTAGCCTTTTAAAATGATAAACTTGGATTAGCTAACACAACGTGCCATTGGAACACAGGAGTGATGGTTGCTGATAATGGGCTTCTGTACGCCTATGTACGCCTCACTGCCTTCCTGAAGACAAACAATGTATACGAAATGCTTCAGTCTGGTTTTAGACCCCATCATAGCACTGAGACGGCACTTGTGAAGGTGGTAAATGACATTTTAATGGCATCGGACCGAGGCTCTGCATCTGTCCTCGTGCTCCTAGACCTTAGTGCTGCTTTTGATACCATCGATCACCACATTCTTTTGGAGAGATTGGAAACCCAAATTGGTCTACACGGACAAGTTCTGGCCTGGTTTAGATCTTATCTGTCGGAAAGATATCAGTTTGTCTCTGTGAATGGTTTGTCCTCTGACAAATCACTGTACATTTCGGTGTTCCTCAAGGTTCTGTTTTAGGACCACTATTGTTTTCACTATATATTTTACCTCTTGGGGATGTTATTCGAAAACATAATGTAAACTTTCACTGCTATGCGGATGACACACAGCTGTACATTTCAATGAAACATGGTGAAGCCCCAAAATTGCCCTCGCTAGAAGCATGTGTTTCAGACATAAGGAAGTGGATGGCTGCAAACTTTCTACTATTAAACTCGGACAAAACAGAGATGCTTGTTCTAGGTCCCAAGAAACAAAGAGATCTTCTGTTGAATCTGACAATTAATCTTAATGGTTGTACAGTCGTCTCAAATAAAACTGTGAAGGACCTCGGCGTTACTCTGGACCCTGATCTCTCTTTTGAAGAACATATCAAGACCATTTCGAGGACAGCTTTTTTCCATCTACGTAACATTGCAAAAATCAGAAACTTTCTGTCCAAAAATGATGCAGAAAAATTAATCCATGCTTTTGTCACTTCTAGGTTAGACTACTGCAATGCTCTATTTTCCGGCTACCCGGATAAAGCACTAAATAAACTTCAGTTAGTGCTAAATACGGCTGCTAGAATCCTGACTAGAACCAAAAAATTTGATCATATTACTCCAGTGCTAGCCTCTCTACACTGGCTTCCTGTCAAAGCAAGGGCTGATTTCAAGGTTTTACTGCTAACCTACAAAGCATTACATGGGCTTGCTCCTACCTACCTCTCTGATCTGGTCCTGCCGTACATACCTACACGTACGCTACGGTCACAAGACGCAGGCCTCCTAATTGTCCCTAGAATTTCTAAGCAAACAGCTGGAGGCAGGGCTTTCTCCTATAGAGCTCCATTTTTATGGAACGGTCTGCCTACCCATGTCAGAGACGCAAACTCGGTCTCAACCTTTAAGTCTTTACTGAAGACTCATCTCTTCAGTGGGTCATATGATTGAGTGTAGTCTGGCCCAGGAGTGGGAAGGTGAACGGAAAGGCTCTGGAGCAACGAACCGCCCTTGCTGTCTCTGCCTGGCCGGTTCCCCTCTTTCCACTGGGATTCTCTGCCTCTAACCCTGTTACGGGGGCTGAGTCACTGGCTTGCTGGGGCTCTCTCGTGCCGTCCCTGGGGGGGTGCGTCACCTGGGTGGGTTGATTCACTGTTGTGGTCGGCCTGTCTGGGTTGCCCCCCTTGGGTTGTACCGTGGCGGAGATCTTTGTGGGCTATACTCGGCCTTGTCTCAGGATGGTAAGTTGGTGGTTGAAGATATCCCTCTAGTGGTGTGGGGGATGTGCTTTGGCAAAGTGGGTGGGGTTATATCCTTCCTGTTTGGCCCTGTCCGGGGTGTCCTCGGATGGGGCCACAGTGTCTCCTGACCCCTCCTGTCTCAGCCTCCAGTATTTATGCTGCAGTAGTTTATGTGTCGGGGGGCTAGGGTCAGTTTGCTATATCTGGAGTACTTCTCCTGTCCTATTCGGTGTCCTGTGTGAATCTAAGTGTGCGTTCTCTAATTCTCTCCTTCTCTCTTTCTTTCTCTCTCGGAGGACCTGAGCCCTAGGACCATGTCCCAGGACTACCTGACATGAGGACTCCTTGCTGTCCCCAGTCCACCTGGCCATGCTCCTGCTCCAGTTTCAACTGACCTGAGCCCTAGGACCGTGCCCCAGGACTACCTGACATGAAGGCTCCTTGCTGTCCCCAGTCCACCTGACTGTGCTGCTGCTCCAGTTTCAACTGTTCTGCCTTATTATTATTCGACCATGCTGGTCATTTATGAACATTTGAACATCTTGGTCATGTTCTGTTATAATCTCTACCCGGCACAGCCAGAAGATGCCACCCCACATAGCCCGGTTCCTCTCTAGGTTTCTTCCTAGGTTTTGGCCTTTCTAGGGAGTTTTCCTAGCCACCGTGCTTTTACACCTGCATTGTTTGCTGTTTGGGGTTTTAGGCTGGGTTTCTGTACAGCACTTTGAGATATCAGCTGATGTACGAAGGGCTATATAAATAAATTTGATTTGATTTGATTTGATGTACAGTAGATATTCCATAGAATCTGCCGTTGTCAGCTACAATAGTCATTTACAACATTAACAATGTCTACACTGTATTTTTGATCAATTTGATGTTATTTTAATGGACAAAGAATGTGTTTTTCTTTTAAAACAAGTACATTTCTAAGTGACCCCAAACGTTTAAACGGTAGTGTACATTTTCATTGTGTTTGAGAGATCATTTGGGTATAAGTATGTTTCATTTCTTTGTTTCATCTAATGTTTGGACGTGTGACTCAAAGCTTGCAGGCAAGTCTAGCAGAGACACTAATTGCCTAATTAGGTGGAGTGTGGTAGTGGAGTGGCTGCTTTAGTGTCGTTGTCACAGAGCCACAGAGGGGGTGACAGTCATTGTGCGCCTGTCTTTGGGTAGCTCTTCATCAGTGTGCAGATGCAGCCCCCATCTCACTGCCAATCAAGGTGAACAGGTTAATCATTATATTATATTTTAGATTTGCAGCTGGTGTTTGATTGTAATGGATGCATCATATACGGCTAAGAGAGAATAACAGAAAGGGGGGTGAGGCGGTGAGGGGTTGGCAAGCTGAAAAAGTTTGATGGTGAAAAAGTGGGGCAGATATATTTTAAGTTCAACTTGAGAAACGCTCATATTTTACCGAATTGCAAAATTCCCAAATTTACATGCAATCGCGACAGGTTTAGATTTAGTCATGGTATTGGTTGGGTAAGGTTGGGTAAGTGGTAGGGTAAGGTTAAGTTGAGACATGCAAGCGAGTGGTTACCAATTAATTGTATTTTATACCTCATTGTGATAACAGTCTGTACTCAGACAGACTGACACGAGCTGCCTATTTTGAGTGTAACAAAGGAATTGAGTAAAAGTTCTCCATTGATTGGCGAGTTGTGCCTCCCACACCTCTGATGGATTGTGGGTTTGTGACTCACAGCAGTGAGTGGAGGCACCTGGCCCTGTCCAGCCCAGGGGAACGAGGAGTGTAGATAAAGGTCATTGCAGATAGTTCATCCAGAAGCAGCACACTTCACAAGCCGCAGCTCTCTCTGCCCATGCCACCCTTGTCTATCCAACACATCATTAGGAACCAAATGAGGACAGGTTACATTAAAGAAAATAGATCTTACGGGGCATTTTACGGAGCTCCTCTTGAACTTTACCTCCCTATTATATTTCTACATGCTCACCCATACAAACACAAAAACACAGTGCCTCAGACAAAGCATTTGTCTCGGAGATACCTCTGAGAATACTCAAGCGCACTGAACAACAAGTCCCCGTGTGTTTTAATGAGAGCTCTGTTTTAGTGTTGAGTGGAGATGCCTCAGTGCACTCGGCCCCCATGATAAACCCGGAACAGCGGATACTGGGGTGCAGTCAAACCTTCACCGCCTGCCCCTCACTGCTCTAGTATATGAGACTGGAGAAACACTGTCTTTCCTGTGTTTTGCCTTGGTGTATATTAATCATCACATGCATGGAACATTTACCAGGAGCCTTTCTCTGTCCGCTCGGAGAGAGCATTTATTGGCCATGTAAGAGGGCAGGGCTATAGCTTCTGTCACATAAATAAAAACCCTGAAAATATTGTTATATAAAATGATCGGAATTGTGTGCTGACTAGGAACTCAACACTAGAGCATGCATTGTTTGGCCTCGCTACATAAACCAAGTGGGTAGCGTATTTCCACTTCTCGACTAACTGTCATGTAATGGCCACCCCTTTGCTTTTACTGGCTCGTCCAACGGAACAGTGTTTGTTAGTCTTGTGTGACATAGATTTTACTGTATTTGCTCCTACCTTTCTGTCCAATGGAAATGTCCCTGTCGGTTCCGTTTCTCTACATGCCCGGTGCAAAGGAGGAATTGCGAAACAGATTATCGAAGCCTTGGGTTAAATGATGACCTTTCTTTCTGTAGCCTGTCCCTTTAGAGGGGAACCTACGTTTAAAATGAACCTGCGAAAGTGGACGTGGGATATGAATAAAGCCATTGTAAAGTGAATACATTTGTCTTGCTGCTGAACTCTCCTTCATTTCCCTACTGCAGAGGGAGACTAAAAGGGGGCGCCTCACTGTTTTGAGGTTAGTGGCGCCAAGCTGGAGAGGCACGACAAGCTTGCCTGGGGGGGCGGAGTGTAACCAGTGAGGGCAGGGGTCATGATGATGTGGAACACTCAAGTAACGATTAAATCGGCATAACATAAATAGTTCTTCCAAGTACATGGAGTGACTCATCAAGGTGAGTTTGAAGTGTTTGAGAGAGCGTTACGTAAAAGGCACTTGCAGGTCCTTGTGTTTTTGTAAGAAGCAGTTCACATGAATATCAATCAGTCCAACCTAACAAGGATAATAAAATGTATTTGCCCCCTTTTTAGTCATGATCATACAGTACATTTTCATGCATGTTCACATTAGCCCTTCTAATACCAGTAGTTTATCTTCACTGTAAACCCCAAACTTTTGAGGAAACCCATTGCTCTTATTATATATGAGGACAGATTTTGTAGTCATTACTCAAACTAATAGTCACCGTGACCCTATAGGGGGTCCTGATTTAAGTTGTATCACTATGCCACGACTCCAATATAAAGTCCCAGTGTGCCTTGCCTTTTTGAGTGAATTGTAGAGTTTCCACCAAAGACTGTATTTGTTAATGACAGAGGCATGGTTGTTGAATTAGTTGATTTTCAGTCCTGCGACCTTCACCAAGTGAGTTTATGAACTGTGAATATTATCATTAAACGCATATCTCATAAGGCCAAATGTTGAGGCCTAGCTTTACCCTAATACAGCTGTCTGAAACTCATGGTTTACAGGCCACATTAGGCCTGCAAGTAGGGTTGCAAAATTCCAGTAACTTTTCCCAGATTTTTGTCATTGTAACGATTTTCGTTGGTGGAAGAAGGAGTAGACCAAAGCGCAGCGTGGTACGTGTTCATGATGCCTTTAATAAACTGAATACAAACAAACAAAATAATAAAGGGTAACCGAAACAGTTCCGTATGGTGAAAACACTGAAATGGAAAATAATCACCTACAACTCAAAATGGGAAAACAGGCTACCTAAGTATGGCTCTCAATCAGAGACAACGATAGACAGCTGCCTCTGATTGAGAACCATACCAGGCCAAACACATACGTAGAAAAAGGAAACCTAGACCTACAACATAGAATACCCACCCACATCACACCCTGACCAAATTAAAAATAGAAACATACAAAGCAATCTACAGTCAGGGCGTGACAGTCATCCAACCGGGATTTGTGGAAAACCTGGTAAATGTACCAGATTTTGCAAACATAGCTGCAAGTCACATTATGCTGGCATAAGTGATGTGTATTTCCTATTGGAATCCAGCCAGAGTTAGACCATCAAACAGTTGGATTTTTTATTCATCCACAACCTGCCTTCAAAATGACTGTCAGGATTAGAAACAGTGTGAGGAGACTACCTAGGCCATTTAAAGGAACAACCATGTCAGTAACGGGTGCAAAAAAAAGTGTGTTAGAAAAATGTATGTTATTTATTTTCGTGTAGCATAAGATTAATCAATCAATCACTCAATGTACCTGCAAATACACAGATCAACCTGCAGTAGACCATGTTTGGTAAAAAGTTCATTTGTTATGACTTTTTAAACATGTGTTGATGTGACTTGAGTCAGTACCACATACATTTTTTTTGTGCATTTTACCCCGTTTCTACCCAATTTCGATCTTGTCTCTTGTTGCAACTCCCCAACGGGCTCAGGAGGCAAAGGTCGAGTCATGCGTCGTTTCCCCCCTATTTCGATCTTGTCTCTTGTTGCAACTCCCCAACGGGCTCAGGAGGCAAAGGTCGAGTCATGCGTCGTTTCCCCCCAATTTCGATCTTGTCTCTTGTTGCAACTCCCCAACGGGCTCGGGAGGCAAAGTTCGAGTCATGCCGCGCTAAACACCCGCCTGCTTAACCCGGAAGCCAGTCACACTAATGTGTCAGAGGTAACACTGTTCACCTGACCACCGAGGTCAGCCTGCAGGCGCCCAGCCAAGTGAAGCCCCCCGGCCAAACCCTCGCCTAACCCAGACGACGCTAGGCCAATTGTGCATCATCCTATTGGACGCCCGATCACGGCCGGTTGTGATACACCCCAGATCGAACCCGGGTCTGTAGTGATGCCGCGAGCACTGAAGTGCAGTGCCTTAGACCGCTGCACCACTCGGGAGGCCCCACATAAACATTTTAAGTAATTATGGCTTTTCATTGACTTTGAGTTTTACTTACAAGAGGAATTTGAGTAAAAAATACACTGCATTGTTGTATGGAAAAAGTGATACACCAATATTAGTTTTCAATGTATTCCATAAAACAATGTCATTCAGTCCCATAGGGCGGCGCACAATTCGTCCAGCGTTGTCCGGGTTTGGCCGGTGTAGGCCGTCATTGTAAATAAGAATTTGTTCTTAACTGACTTACCTAGTTAAATAAACGTAAAAAATAAATGTAAAATATGCACGTTATCTCGCTGGTGTAGGCTTTATTAATCTTTTGTATCTTTTATCTGTTACATCGTCACAGGAGATTTGTCTCAGATGGACGCATATTTTTCTCGCAGACTCTGGATTTCAAATGACAGGCCCTCTGGCTCCCTGTGTGTAGGTTGCAATCTGGGATTAATCTGTGGAATCCGGAGATGACGTTCACCTGTCACTTCCAATTCCTTGCCCAGGCCCACCGCTCCAGGCACCTGAAGCCATAACTCAGGCAGAGTTCTCTGGCTCCTATATTCATATATGACATTTAGACAAGCTAGGCTTCGACTCAGAGCAACTCGAGGGCGAGGACATTGAAGCCGTAAGTAAAAGTTGAAAGGATAGAATCTTTACTTGCGGGTCAAACTGGTTGCTGTGACATCAGGATGTTGTCTTTTGTGACGCCACTGTCAGGTTGTATACTGGTTGTAAAAGGACCTTGACATCAGAAAGTGTAATCATTATGACATTCAGAGTAGAGAGAGGGCTCTTATTTTGAAACACCAGTACCACAAAATCAAATCAAAGTTTATTTGTCACGTGCGCTGAATACAACAGGTGTAGTAGACCTTACAGTGAAATGCTTACTTACGGGCTCTAACCAATGGTGCGGGGAAAAAAGGTAGGTGTGTGTGTGTGTGTGTGTGTGTGTGTGTGTGTGTGTGTGTGTGTGTGTGTGTGTGTGTGTGTGTGTGTGTGTGTGTGTGTGTGTGTGTGTGTGTGTGTGTGTGTGTGTGTGTAGTAAAGAAGTAAAGTAAAGAAATAAAACAACAGTAAAAAGACATTTGAAAAAAGAGTAGCAAGGCTATATACAGACACCTTGTTAGTCAGGCAAATAAATTCATTAAAAATCCTACAATGTGATTTTATGGATTTTTTTTTCTCATTTTGTCTGTCATAGTTGAAGTGTACCTATGATGAAAATTACAGGCCTCTCTCATATTTTTAAGTGGGAGAACTTGCACAATAGGCAATGTGCGGGAGCACTGGTTGGTCGGGCCAATTTAAGTAGTATGTACATGAATAAGATAAACAGAGGGGGGGGGGCACACAATGCAAGTCCGTGATCAGTAAGTTGCACCTAATTATACAAATCAGGGCCGTCATGCCTACTGAGATAAATCATGCCCCCTCAAATCCATCCAATGGTGACTTCAAGATACAGCACGTTATTGATATTAATAGCGTTATACTGAAATTTAAACCTAGACAGCAAAGTTTGTCATCAGTGCTTCTGTATTCGGTTGCATGACGCCTTCAATGTGTGTCACCCAAGTTCCTGATCTGCATCCTTCCACGAGGAGCCTCTCTGATCTTTGCCTATACTCACAGTTGTGAAAGCCGACTGACTGAATCCGCTGATGACATGAGGACACAAAGCCGTGATCCGGTGTGTGCGTTTGTGTTTGCTGTGTCTATTATTGGAACTAGAACAACAGTCGTTCGAACGATAACAGAAACAACAGAGAGCATCTCATCCGTTGTTTTGATGACATTAATCACAGTCACCCTGACACAAAGTATAACCTAGGCAAGCTATGTTTGCGATCATTGGCTGACCTAAACAACAGTTTCTCTCATGAAATGTGTAAAGTCTGTTGTCATTGGCTGACACCAGCTGTCATGACTGTTTGGTTATGACACCTGTTGCATCATGATTATGACAGCTTTATGGGGCCCTTATGGCAGTATTATGGAGACTTTATCACGGAGGGTTCAAGTATAGTGCTACAGTTTTTTGCCAGTTGAGGATGTGGGCATTCTTCTTCCGTCTCCGATATTCACATGGCAGCACTCATCAACAAACATCCACTCCCCGCTCACAACCCATGATCCTCAAGCAGCAGCTTCAGGGGGCGAGCATAATCCAATGCATCTGGTTCAGGATACCCATGTGCCCCCTGTGCCACCGCAAGTTGGGATTGGCTGTGTAATCGTGTTCCCTCTCATCAATGGCGCTGTCATTCAACAACTGCTCCGTCATCGAACCTAGCTAATGTCCTAGATATGGGGCAGCCACATTTGCGTCACTGGCTGCTGTGCCTTATGCCAAGCAGTGACTCATCCCATCTGAAGCCCTGGATAGTTGGAGATGGCCCGAATGTATCATCGAATGCATCTATGATTATAGATAATCAAGCCTGGTCCCAGATCTGTTGTCGCTGTCGAGCAGTTGACAAGACAGCACAAACCTATCTGTGACCAGGCTATTGTTAATCCCCTGCTCTCTTACAAAATGTTAGGTATCTGTTTTGGCTTCCTGGTTACGTTTTTTTTTGTGTCTTTTATCTTTAGGGGGTGAATTCATGGCAGGACAATACAAGTGGGAGATTGACTGACAATTGGAACATCTCAGTTTCAGATCCTAGGTGCCATCCAGTGCCGTTGTGCCCTTGAGCAAGACAATTAACCTCTAAGCCTTGCTCCAGGGTTGCTGCAATGCGGCTGACCTTGTGCTAATCGCAACTGGGTGCTGTGCATTTGTGTTGTCTGGGGAGCATATTCTATCATTTTATATTTTGTTAATTGGGAATGTCTAAATGGTTCTTACATACAGTGGATAGGCTTCGTGTAAACATTGGAGGCCACTGCAAATAAAAAGAAAACAAGAGAAAGTACTTGTTCGGGGGAACAATAGCCTCTTTACATTCATCTCTAACAGCTGTAAGTCTGTCTGGAAAGTGACACAAGCTGTAGCTATAAGAGTAGACTTGTAACCCAACATCCCTTATCAGCAAGGAGAATCATAATTCAAAACCCCTTGACTTTTTTTCCTTCCACAAACACATCGGTGTCTCCTCAATAACTAATGAATTTACTAAATGCACTGTTTGCTCGCCCAAGGCTCACATTATGTAAATAACGCACTCGGGTTTACAGATCAGTTTCGGTGGCCCTCTGCTTCTTCCAGTTACAGTGATCTATAAACCATATGCTTCCATTCATTCAGATGTGATGGGGAGGCTGGACACAAACAAGGCAGAGCAGTGAAAGCGAAGTTGGCAACACGCTGTATTTATGATAGTGTCTTACATGACTGTGCAGAGTGACCTCAAGTGAACCCTCTTTCCCTTCAATCGAGTGGAATCAAAAATGACATTTATTTATTTTTTGCTCTGAAAATCCCTAAACAGAGTTCCCAGAAAATGTTTAAGGGGGGAAAACAACACAGTCAAATAATGGACATTGGAGGCCAGGAATGTGTTGCGTGTCTATTTGTGAACATGCACTGGGCTCTCGTGTTGTTTTTTTGTCCATTTATCATGCTGCATTAAATCAACATATGGATTAGCTTAAAATAACAAAAAAAGTGTTAAATCAACACTGAACGTGTTGTGTCTGTGGACCCATATAGATGCCCATATAGATGCCAGAACAGTGTTTAAATTCCAGGTAGCAGATAATGGACCTTATCAGATATTTATGTAGTTGGTGCTGTATATTAACTAACATTAACTAATATACATGGGTTCTAACTTAAAACATTCTTTGTAAGTTTACAATTAATTGCACAACTTATTCTCCCCACAAATAAAAACAATGAAAACTGCCTGAAAGCCACAAAGGCTTTCTATAGGACTATAATTCTATAATTCTATGACTCACACGGTGGAGGAACATTTTGCCTTCTACAATATTCACAACATATTGGCACAATTACAATCTTTAATCAGTTACATGTGGACAAATGTAATTGAGTGAACATTAGGAAGCCAGCAGCAGATGAAACAGAAAGTGAATTCTCCTCCCTCTTCATCCGGTTTTAACTTGTGGCTCTGACTTTCTAACTAGCTAGGTTTAAGATATATAATTTGGAAGAGAATAGCTATAGCAAGCTTACATTATCTGCTGCCCCTTAAATAAATTAAATTATAAATTAATATATATAATATATATATATATATATATATTTAAGAAACCAAATTAAAGCTACACTTGTGAATCCAGCCAACATGTCAGATTTCAAAAAGGCTTTTTGGCGAAAGCAAACAATGTTATTATCTGAGGATAGCACCTACGCAAACAAATAGAGAAAGCATATTTCAACCCTGCAGGCGTGACACTGAATGCAAAAATAAACATTTAAATCATGCCTTAGCTTTGACAAGCTTCTTTTGTTGGCACTCCAATATGTCCCATAAACACCACAAATGGTCCTTTTGTTTGATTAATTACGTCGATATATATACAAAATGTCAATTTATTTGGTGCGTTTGATCCATAAAAACACCGGTTCCAAATTGCGCAACGTGACTACAAAATATCTCAAATGTTACCTGTAAACTTTGCCAAAACATTTCAAACTACTTTTGTAATACAACGTTATGTATTTTTTAAGTAAATAATCGATAAAAATGAATACGGGATGATCTGTGTTCAACACAGGAAGAAAACAAACTGACGCTACCTTTCTGTTCACGCACCTCTATCTGATAGTACACTTGAAGAGACACTCGTTTTGAAGAGGGCTACTTCTTCATGACACAAAGGAAAAACCTCAACCAATTTCTAAAGACTGGTGACATCCAGTGGAAGCGGTAGGAACTGCAAGAAGGTCCCTTAGAGATCTGGATTCCCAATGAAAACCCATTGAAAGAGAGTGACCTCAAAACAAAAAATATCTGAATGCTTTGTCCTCGGGGTTTCGCCTCCTACATAAGCTATGTTATACTCACAGACATGATTCAAACAGTTTTAGAAACCTCAGTGTGTTTTCTATCCAGATCTACTAATAATATGCATATCTTATCTTCTGGGGATGAGTAGCAGGCAGTTGAATTTGTCATGCATTTCATCCGGACGTGAAAATATTGTCACCCTGTCACCAAGAAGTTAAAACTGCACAATTTTCTTTGCACCCTTGATACAATCTGTAGAATTGGAGGAAATAATCTTTAAACCTGCAAAATTCTCTCCACCAACAAGAGGGGTATGAACAGTTTGTCATGAACAATGCTTGTACCCATAGAAATAGATGTGGCGTGTGCGCACACGCAGGGGGGTGCAGGATGTTCCCAAATACTGGAAGGGGGGCCCCGAGTAAAAAGTTTGGGAGCCCCTGCCCTAGCCCATAGAAGATGTCAGAATATATTCTGCTGGAGGAGTCCATCAACCCGCACAGATCCATTCGACAAATCATCCACACACACACACACAGGCACACACATATCCGAGTGCAGTCAGTCAGCAGCTCCCAAAACACAACTCATGGCGAGCTCCAGAAATAAATGTTCCCATTGACCAAAATCCACACTCCACCCTTCCAAAGAAAGCCTGGCTTTCCCAGAGCCACAGAATTACCAAATTACCGCAACGCACAGCCCCCACAAACACCTTGAAAACTACTCTTTCCCATAGGCTTGTACTATCTATGATAGCATCAGAAGTGAGCTACCCACAGCTGGCAGACATGTTTAAATTTGGTTCGTTTTATCAGTGTTATTTAGATGGAAGACGTGAGCTAAATGCTGTAGCTCTATAGCGAGCTAATGTTAGCATAGAGGTAGCAGCTAGCTCTTTCACTTACCCAGTTCCCTGCCAGTGATAATGCTTGGCCTCTGCTGGTGCTGCTGGCTGTTTGAGATACTTTAGAAGCCAGTTAATGATATGAACATAATCCACTTTGAGAAGCAACTTCTTGCTGAAGCCCTCCTTCCGTTGTTGATAGCCGTGGAAGTTGTCAGGGACGAAATGTGCCCCGCAGATTGACGTGTAGAGATGATTTGGAGAAAACCTCAAACCCAACTTTCAGAACAACATTATAATATTCTAACAATTGATTTAAGATTTGAGAATGATTTATTGGGATGCTCTAAGTTACTATTATATGTTTTTCTGCCATTGAGAAGTAGGAGCTAAACTCCCTTTTAAATTAACACACTGCTTAGTGTAAATTCAAATATTTCCCAGAGTGTCTTGCATTTCAAGTAAATTGCATTACCACCCATTATTGTATTTGTTAATGACAGAGACAAGGTTGTTGCATTCATCCATTTTTTGGTCTGATGGACTTTAGCAAGTGAGATCCTAAACTAATATGTTATCATTTTAAAAAAAGTAACAATTTAACACAATACCATATGTATTTCATAAGGCCTTATTTTGAGGGCCTAGTTTTACCCTAAAACACGGCCTGAAACTCATACCAGAGATCTGAATATAATGACGAGATGCTCAGTCATGTCTCCGCCCTAACAATGGGAGTTGTTGTCCCATATGCGGGAATGCAAGTGACATGCTTAGGTCCAAAATAAGCCCATAGAAACACATTGAGCTTATTTTGGAAAGATGTTGGCGAGAGTGAAATCTTCGCTGCGTCCTCTTCTTCTTCTTTGGGATTTGGTTGGCGGATCGCATTCAACTTTTAGGTGCATACACCGCCACCCATTGTACTGAAGTGTGAGGCCAGTCACGGCCTAACTACATTCAATTCCATTAATTAGTCATGCTCTTCTAAGAAAGTGAAATGTAGTCCTAGACACCACCACATACTCACATACCCACTTACCCATTGCACTTGCTGAAGCATAAATTACTCGTTGGCCTATCCCTCTGTGCTGGCACAAATCTACTACTCAGGATCCCTCAACCTTGACCCATCCTCTACTTTTTTCACTGCCTCAGCATACGACACCCACTGCACTACTCTGACTCTGGCCACTTCAACGTGCCTCTCTCGCCTCGGATATTTCCGATCCCCAGCAACATGGACACCCCTGCAGTTAACACACACAACTTTATCCAACAGAACTACACAATCCTCTGTCCCATGCCCTGCTGCACACTTCCCACATCTTGGAATCTCCTTCCTCCACACTGCAGCAACATGTCCATAATTGTTACACCAGAAATAACACAGTGGATTTGACACAAAAGCTCAAACAGGATAACTGATATATCCTAACATGACTTCCTCGGGTACAGACTCTGACTCAAAACTCAAAAGGACTGACAGTGACTCGTCTGTTTCACCACGCTCCCCACCAAACGACGGGTGTCACAAACGCGAGGAATCTTCAACACTTAACGCTACCCCAGAAATCACTCCTTTCAACGGTGCCCTGTTCCTAAGAGCAAAGCAAGAAACAGATCTTGACCCAAGTTGCGTGACATGGAGCACCTGCTCCCCTTGGTGAGAAGAAACACAAAGAACTATCATTTCAGGTTACCTTCACTGATTCAACTGCACCCAACTCCTTTCTCACCCACCCTGAAATCACAAATGGATCCGCCAAAAAGGCAAGTGTCCACTTTCTCCCCAAAATTCACGACTACTGGACCACATTCTTCTGTAGCATGTACAAATTCAGCAATCCTCACCACAGGTACTTCATCCTCACTCTCGTCAGGTTCCATCTCTGATCTGCTGGAGCACGTATCCCTCTTTTTGCACTTGAAGCTGTCACTTTGAAGCCACGGCGTGTTTGCAGAGGGGAGTGGTTTTTATAGCAAGTTCGCTACTCTACCGGTGCCAGTAGGGTGTCAGCAAACTGTTTACCCTATTAATCTATGGCAAAGATACTTATATGTATCCCCTTTCATCTGTGTCTGGTGTTAGCTAGTTACTGGAGCTCTGAAGCATGTGTCGAAATCACTAAGCAGTTTATTTCAAGCACTGTGCTGACTCAAGGATAAGATTGGATGGAGACAAAGGGTGTTGCTCCACAGCAAGCGAATCGAGGAATCCAGTAGACAGTAGAGTGTGCTTGTTTGAATTGGAAACGTGTTGCGGTAGCTATTGATAAAGAAGAACATCAAGACGAAGCAGCTGCTTTACAAGTGGGATGCGTTGTTAAGCGTCACGTCTTGAGGGTTTCGTTATAATTGTATGGAAATTGTGACAGCCGGTTAAATGGCGTCCCTTGACAAGGCAAGAACAAGATGTATGTCAGAAGTGCAGTATTATCATAAAGAAACTATACACCAAGTCACTTGGCTCTGTCATAACCTCACATGGTCTCTCCTATCATTGCTATGCAGACGACACACAATTAATCTTCTCCTTTCCCCCTTCTGATGACCAGGTGGCGAATCGCATCTCTGCATGTCTGGCAGACATATCAGTGTGGATGACGGATCACCACCTCAAGCTGAACCTCGGCAAGACGGAGCTGCTCTTCCATGATCTCGCCATCACGGTTGACAACTCCATTGTGTCCTCCTCCCAGAGCGCTAAGAACCTTGGCGTGATCCTGGACAACACCCTGTCGTTCTCAACTAACATCAAGGCGGTGGCCCGTTCCTGTAGGTTCATGCTCTACAACATCCGCAGAGTACGACCCTGCCTCACACAGGAAGCGGTGCAGGTCCTAATCCAGGCACTTGTCATCTCCCGTCTGGATTACTGCAACTCGCTGTTGGCTGGGCTCCCTGCCTGTGCCATTAAACCCCTACAACTCATCCAGAACGCCGCAGCCCGTCTGGTGTTCAACCTTCCCAAGTTCTCTCACGTCACCCCGCTCCTCCGCTCTCTCCACTGGCTTCCAGTTGAAGCTCGCATCCGCTACAAGACCATGGTGCTTGCCTACGGAGCTGTGAGGGGAACGGCACCTCAGTACCTCCAGGCTCTGATCAGGCCCTACACCCAAACAAGGGCACTGCGTTCATCCACCTCTGGCCTGCTCGCCTCCCTACCACTGAGGAAGTACAGTTCCCGCTCAGCCCAGTCAAAACTGTTCGCTGCTCTGGCCCCCAATGGTGGAACACACTCCCTCACGACGCCAGGACAGCGGAGTCAATCTCCACCTTCCGGAGACACCTGAAACCCCACCTCTTTAAGGAATACCTAGTATAGGATAAAGTAATCCTTCTCACCCCCCCTTAAAAGATTTAGATGCACTATTGTAAAGTGGCTGTTCCACTGGATGTCATAAGGTGAATGCACCAATTTGTAAGTCGCTCTGGATAAGAGCGTCTGCTAAATGACTTAAATGTAAATGTAATGTAAAAAGTAAAAAATAAACTTCTACTTGGAATACAGAGGAGGAATGGAGGGAAAAAGAGAGGTCTAAGAGAGAGGAAGGAAAAGTGTGTGCTTGAGTCGGTTAAAAATTGAGGGAAAACGGAGATGGTTTGTTCAAGAAGAATTGTAGAAAGTGTAAGCAGAGTGAGTTGAAGACAGGAGGAGAAATGGAAGTGAATGAAGGCAAAGTATCGGAGGTGGCAGGTGTGGTGAAGTTCTCGAAACCCGAGGCTTGCACCGAGGGTCAGGATAAAGATGAGTCTGTGACAGTAGGAGTGAAGATTTTGGAAAAATTGGACCCTTTCCTTTTGGCTGATCCATTTCTGGTTTCAGGGTGGGTGAAAACAGAGTTGGGTGCTGTGGAATCGGTGAGGGTAACCCGAAGTTGCCTTGTGATAATTGTTTCTGTTTCTGCTGGTAAGACGGAGCGGGCGTTCCATGTTAAAAGAATGGGGGCAAGAAAAGAGAGCCATTGAAAGAAGTGATTACTGGGGTAGCTGTAAATGTAAAAGCTGGCCAACTGAAGGGGAAGATTCCCGGTGTTTGTGATGCTCATCGTTTGGTGCGAAGCAGACAGGGTGGCGTGAGTGGAGAAACAGAAGAGTCAGTGTCTGTTCTATTGAGTTTTGATGTTGAGACTGTCTGACAAAGTGATGTTACGATATATAAGAGAATCGAGAAGTGTGCAGGGCATGAGACAAAGAAATGTGTCGCACTGGGGAAAGTAGTGGTATGTGTTAATGGTAGGGGTGTCCATGGGGCCAGGGTTCAGAAATGTCCCTTGCAAGAGAGGCAGGTTGAGGTTTCCAGGGTTAGAGTCGTGCAGAAGATGTCATATGCAGTGAAGAACGGAGAGGAAGATGGGTCAAGCGGTAGGGATCCTGAGAGGAGTGGTGTGAGTAGTAGATCTGTACCAGTATGGAGGGATCAACCAACAAGTGATATATGTTTCAGTAACATTGGATATTTTACATTTATAACAATGGTTACCAACGTTACTGCAGGGATGGAACGTGAATCGCAGAAAATGTAGGTTGTAGTGGCAGCTGCAGAGAGGTATTTGGGTGTGTATTTGAGAGTTGACGTCAAAAGAGTTACAGGGTGTGTGGTATTTATTTATGGTATTTGGTATGGTATTTAGTATGGTATTTATTTACTATTATTATTTTCTTTTTTAGTGAGTGTAGTGTTAGATGGTAGGGTATTTGTTTTTTGTTTTTTCAAGCAAAGTGTAAGGGAGTTATACTCCAGTCTACAATAGTAGGTGGCAGTTCTGTAACATTTATTGGGATACCAACCTTCGTTAAACCTCACCGAAGAAGAAGAAGAAGAAGAAGAAGAAGAAGAAGAAGAAGAAAAAGAAGAAGTGTGCTGAAGCTTTATCAGAAGCACGTGATCAGTGACACCTGAAGCTTCATTTAGTTGAATAGCCACCTGATTCGTTTGGTATGGGTTTAGGTAGAAAACAAAAAGGCTACACTGCACATGCGCTACGGCGTCATATATAAAAATGTGGCTGTTCTAAATTATTTTGACCAGCAGGTGCCACTAGTGTACACTGTGTTCCCCAAAGCCTCAAGTAATGAACCTATTTTCAACACAATTGCCTGGAAATTCTCAATGCTTCAGGAAGCTTTGTTTCCCCATCACTAATTACTGGCTACCTAGGTCTGTAGTCAGCACGTAACAAAAGGGGGGAATGGTGGTTCAAAACTCCAACGTGTAATCAGAATGAGTGCCAGGGTTGGGAAAACGAAGCGCTGAGACTACCTAAAGCATCTACATTGGATCATTTTCTGTGTGGGAATGTCACCATGTGAAGTGTTCCAAAAAGAAATTCACATGAAATTGTGATTTTCCATGAGAAGTCATGTCCATAACGGGGGTGCCAGCAATTTCGATTTCCTGCTACGCTCCCAGGTTGGTGGCCATGACAGAGAATCAGCAACAGATTTATTGGCTATGCACTGCTAAAATCTGCCCAGAATCAAGTCAATAACTGTTTAATTAGCTGACAACACGTAGCAGTGCTCAGGGACACTTGACATTAATACTCTCAGGATTTAAACTTGCGACCTTTTAGTCCGGAGTGCCAAAACCGTACCATATTGACAATGTGCAGGGATACTGGAGGAGTAGGGATAGATATGTATAGTAATAAGCTGACTAGGCATCATGATATATGATAGAATAGCTGCAGCATATATGATTGTGTGTGTTGGTGCGTCTGTGTAGAGTCAGTATGAATGTGTGTGCATGTTATGTGTGTGTGAGCAAATAAAGTGTGTTTGTGTGTTTAGCAGTCTTATGGCTTGGGGATAGAACCTGTTCAGGAGCTAGGACAGCAGAGTCCCTGTCCAGATTCTGAAAACATCTGAAACCCTAGCTTTATGATCAAACTTTTTGGTCCTCATACTTTCAAATATCATTCAATTTCACGAAAAACATCATTTGAAGTCTCTCTGGACAGGAGCATCTGATAAAGGACGAACATGTAAATGCATGGCTATTTGGTTTCACTTGCACTTATATCAGCCTTTAACAAGACTGGAGAACTGACAGTGTACAAGATTTGTATTTATGAACAGAATACAACAGATCACATTCCTTCTCAAGGGAGACCAACAAAAAAAAGCTAGCTGACAGCCACTCCTGCATTATTCTGATAGGCTACCACTGCTACAGTACGCTGCCAATTAGCAAGAAATATTGCATGTTGTCAACGTAAGAGTCCGTGAAGGCACATTAGGTTATTGGCAATTATTGCTGGTGGTAGCCATCTGTCTGGCTAAACAGTGGGGGAAATAGCGTCTGAAGTGCCGTATCCAGCCCTAGCATGCCCCCTCGTCCCCCTCTAACTCTCACTCCTCTTCCTCTAACTCTCTCTCCAAAATTGGCATCCATTGTTGTCCAAACCAAGCAAGCCTAAGCAAAGAAATGAGCTATAAGTGCTTTCACACGTCAGTACTGGGTGTAGGTAATCGGTAAATGAGTGTGGCATTTGGAATGGCAGTGTTTTCCAAACGAAACACAAGACCTGCTAGTTTTGAATGATGTGTCTAATGTTGAGAACTGTGTTTAGTGTTTTGCCAAAAGTGTGTTTTACAATTGCAGACTGAGTGTAAAGCAGATAATATGCTTGCAGTTTTGCAGACAAAGTCTTAAGATTGGGTACACGAGTTAATGGTTTCACTGAGTGTGCGTCAAGTACCACTTTTAGTGTGTAAGCGATTGTAAAAAAAAAAAAATGTTTTTTTTAAAGCCGTAATACATGTTTCAAGAAATCAGTATGAGCCTGGTGGAACTGCAAAACATTGATGCACTCAACCAAGAGGTTCAAACCCCAAAACGTGAATGTGTACTCTATGTCAGGTGTCCTTGAGCACTGCTAGTGTAACGTTGGTGGTGTTAATTGGACAATTATTTACTTGATTATGGGCTTCTTTTAGCAAAGTGCAGGAATGTATTCTTGCCAACAACTCAGTAGCCATATCTATTTTATGCTCACTGATCTGGTGGTGTTGCAGGACATTTCAGGTTGCTAGCGACCAAGAGATTAAACGTTCAAATACCAGTTAAGGCCCAGGTGTGGTCACAGTACAATATAATACTTGTACACTTGTATACTTTGTACACTAATTGAAATCAGAATGCAGCAGCATACTCTAATTCCATAGAAATAACACCTTCCAGTTGTATATACTTAAAGCAAAGTGCAAAATGTGTTCTTGGCAATATACAGTATGTATAGCCAATCTCCATTATGTCCACAGACCTGGTGGCAAAAGCAATAACTTGAGGTACCGAGCAACCAAGAAATTGTCAGTTAAAATCCTATGTAAGGTTGAGTCCTTACAAAACACTGTTAGCCACTTTTGTAATTTCATCAGTAACTTACAGTGTTGATCAACAGTATGACTCTAATACAATAGATTACCGTAGAATTCTCAGTAAAATACCGTAATATTTGTTTTACAGTATTAGTTATGGTGCATTGTGTGAAAATATTGTCCTGAAACTCTACAGTAACTTACTAGCCAATTGCTGCCAGTAATTTGTTGTAATTCAGAATACAGTCCCATTCGGCATTTTAGGAGCACCAAAAACATTTTGAAAACTAGTGTGTGCATGGTATTGTTGTTCCTAAAGTGTGAGTGATAGAAAAAATAATAATCTCAGTTGGAATGCTGTAAACTAAATTAAATATTCAATGTTGGAAATTGCTTCTATTTTTTTCTCTCGATAAAATCCCACAATACCATAATGCTGTATTGCTGTTTTGATATATATTTACTGCAGCATACTGTAAATTATAGTGCATTGTGGAGAAATGCTGTGGGAGGAGAAAGAATCACTGGCTCATTAACATATTTGAAGACGTCCCTTGTAAGTTGCTATACGTTGCCTTCAGAAGGGTTCACACCGCTTGATTTTCTCCACATTTTGTTGTGTTACAAGGTGGGATTGAAATGGTTTTCACATTTTTTGTCAACGAGCTACACAAAATGCTCTGTAATGTCAAAGTGAAGAAAAAAAATCGAGCATTTGTAAAACAAAATATATATATATGAAAGATTAAAAACGAATATGTCTTGATTACATAAGTATTCAATCCCCTGAGTAAATACATGTTAGAATCCCCTTTGGCAGCGATTACAGCTGTGAGTATTTCTTGGTAGGTCTCTAAGAGCTTTGCACACCTGGATTGTACAATATTTGCATATATTGTTGATCATTGCTCGACAGCCATTTTCAAGTTTTCCATAGATCTTTAAGATGATTTAAGTCAAAGTCACTCAGGAACGTTCAATGTCGTCAATGTCGAACTCCAGTGTATATTTGTCCTTGTGTTTTAGGTTATTGTCCTTCTGAGAGGTGAATTTGTCTCCCAGTGTCTGTTGGAAAGCCGACTGAACCAGCTTTTCCTCTAGGATTTTGCCTGTGCTTAGCTCCGTTCAGTTTCTTTTTATCCAAATAAAACTCCCTAGTCCTTGCCAATGACAAGCATAACCATAACATGATGCAGCCATCACCATGCTTGAAAATACATAGAGTCGTACTCTGTCATGTGTTGTGTTGGATTTGCCCCAAACATACACTTTGTATTGAGGACATACATTTCTTTTTTTGTTGTTGCAATTTTACCTTGCAAACAGGATGCATGTTGTTAGAATATTTTAATTCTGCACAGGCTCTGACATTTAGCTGAGTATTGTGGCGTAACAACAATGTTGTTGATCTATCCTCAGTCCACTGTTTTAAAATCCCCATTGGCTTCATTGTCAATCCCTGAGAAGTTTCCTTCCTCTCAGTCAACTGAGTTCGGAAGGACGCCTGTATCTTTGTAGTGACTGGGTGTATTACAGTAATACAACATCCAAGGCCTAATTAACAACGTTACCATGCTCAAAGGGATATTCAGCATCTGCTTTTTTTACACATCTACCAATCGCTGCCCTTCATTGCGTGGCATTGAAAAACCTCCTCGGTCTTTGTGGTTGAATCTGTGGTTGAAATTCACTACTCAATTGGAGAAAATCAAGGGGTGAGAATACTTTCTGAAGGCACCGTATGCTGAAAAGCCCTGTTAGTGCATAGCTCAAATTAGCTTTTGGAATTGTTTCTCTTTTTCAGCTTCAGACAAAAGCTAAATGCTTCACTTAAAACTTAGCTTTTGTATTAATAGAACAATTGTATCAAGGGTATTCTGGGTGTTCATTCAGGCACGTTATGTAGTCCCTCCCATTTTCAGTCAATTTTATTCTCTTTGCTTCCAAATAAACATGGCCCAGGTTCAGCAGTCAAACAGGTACTCTTATTCCTCGTTCACATGCTAGTTGGAACTAGGAAACTCAAGCATTTCCTACTGATTGTAGTTATACACTTGCCGGGTTCAACCAGTAAGAAAGTTGGACATTTCAGCGTATCCTAGTTCTGACTAGCACTTGAACACAACATTAAGACAAACCCTATTGGCTGTATACAGGCGTTACATTAAGACTAACTGTGGCTACTATAAGGCAGGGTTTCTCAGTCCTGGAACCCCCCCTGGGTGCACGTCATAGGTGATTCAAATAACCAACTCATCATCAAGCCTGCGTTATTTGAATCATCTGTGTAGTGCTACGGCAAAAAACTAAACGTGCACCCAGGACGAGGCCCCAGGACGGAGTCTGGGAAACGTTGCTATAAGATACGGGTGGACTGACTCTGTGGTCACTAAAGATTACATTTACATTTACATTTAAGTCATTTAGCAGACGCTCTTATCCAGAGCGACTTACAAATTGGTGCATTCACCTTATGACATCCAGTGGAACAGTCACTTTACAATAGTGCATCTAAATCTTAAAGGGGGTGAGAAGGATTACTTATCCTATCCTAGGTATTCCTTAAAGAGGTGGGGTTTCAGGTGTCTCCGGAAGGTGGTGATTGACTCCGCTGTCATGGCGTCGTGAGGGAGTTTGTTCCACCATTGGGGGGCCAGAGCAGCGAACAGTTTTGACTGGGCTGAGCGGGAACTGTACTTCCTCAGTGGTAGGGAGGCGAGCAGGCCAGAGGTGGATGAACGCAGTGCCCTTGTTTGGGTGTAGGGCCTGATCAGAGCCTGGAGGTACTGAGGTGCCGTTCCCCTCACAGCTCCGTAGGCAAGCACCATGGTCTTAAAGATCCCATGGCACTCATCGTAAAAGTAGGCGTGTTAATCCCAGTGTCGAGGCTAAATTCTCAATCTGGCCCTCATACTATCATGGCCACCTAATCATCTCCAGCTTCCAATTGGCTCATTCTTCCTCCTCTTCTCCCCTGTAACTATTCCCCAGGTCATTTCTGTAAATGAGAATGTGTTCTCAGTTGTTTGTCCTGGTAAAATAAGGGTTAAATAAAATAAACTATGCTATTCCACTCAAATTTGTCTGAAATGAAGGTCCCTTCAAAGTAAAGTGTGACGGGCTGCAGCATGAAATGCAATGAATAATCATGTCGATTCAGGAGAGCACATTTATGTTGGGGAGGAAACAGATCCCTTTAAACAAAACCCCATTGAAATGTAATTCTCTGGGAAATAGCTATAGTGCAAATAATATCTCCCTATTTCTAAGGAACATTGGAAAACCATCCTTGTTTACTTTGGTCAATTGATTGGGGACTGCTTAGTTTCGGGAAGCTATTTAGTGTGACCGGACTAGCAGTGATCTCATGTTCATGGTCCTCTGTGAGGCAGAGCGCTCATCATGACCCCAGTGTGGGCCAATAGTAGGGGTGCTCTCCAGAAAGTCTAGACATAATAAAGATCAGGGATTAAGAGCACAGGAGATGCAAACAAGTGAAACCGCATATCATGTGAGTTACGCCACAAAAAGGCCCTTTTTGATGTTTCCTAACACTCGTTTTTTTTGTCGTTGTTGTTTTTTAGTTGAAATCCTCACAAGTTTCACATATGCATTTTTCACAGGTCCCCCCCCCCCCCAAAAAAAAATACCACATGATCACTTTTTCCACACATTTCTTCCTCCCCACATTTACCACTTCCAGCTACATCTGGTTTCCCATCCAGAGACCAACCAGGACTGACCCTGCTTAGCTTCACAGACAAACCAGCAGTGGGATGCAGCGTACTGTTGCTAGAATGAATATGCAAAACCTTGCAACTGGAAAAAAGGGCAATGAAAGCAAAGACCAGGATAACATAACCAGAGATAGGTAAAAATTGCAGGAAAGAAGGAGGTGTTTTATTTAATTGCGTTATCATAAAAAATATATATATTAGCTACGTTTCCATCAAATTGGTGACAGATTTTCATGACCATTTTCTAAAATCTGCATTAAAACAATATGCGCTTTTTCCCACCAGAGATGTGGTTCCATCGAATTGACTTGTGAATAAAAGGCTGTGCGTGATGACATAGTGTACATACAAATAACTTTTGCGGTCAAATTCCCTTGTACCAAATAAAACGTTTCCATTGCATTTTCAACTCTTCGGATGGTTTTGCCAGAATTTGTTTTGCGTTATATCGCAAATGTGCCCAATTTGGTCTTGGGACATGTGCTCTAGCCAAAAGCTTGCAGATAAAGTGTATGTAGGCAACCTACATGATGAGACTATTATGGACAAAAGAGCAAGATCATTTTTATTTGTCAAACAGCAGTCAAGCGTCGATCATTATGTCACCAGAATAAGACCCTCAATATTTATTGGAAAGGAGCATCAAGTTGATCACTATGCACTTTCACCCGCCTATGAAGTTCATCATAACTAATTGTGTCTGTAGCAGAATAAATTGCATGCTTTCCTGAGTCTTAGACGGAGGACCACACATCAGATCATCAAATCAAATGTATTTATATAGCCCTTCTTACATCAGCTGATATATCAAAGTGCTGTACAGAAACCCAGCCTAAAACCCCAAACAGCAAGCAATGCAGGTGTAGAAGCACGGTGGCTAGGAAAAACTCCCTAGAAAGGCCAAAACCTAGGAAGAAACCTAGAGAGGAACCAGGCTATGAGGGGTGGCCAGTCCTCTACTGGCTGTGCCAGATGGAGATTATAACAGAACATGGTCAAGATGTTCAAATGTTCATAAATGACCAGCATGGTCAAATAATAATAATCACAGTAGTTGTCGAGGGTGCAGCAAGTCAGCACCTCAGGAGTAAATGTCAGTTGGCTTTTCATAGCCGATTATTAAGAGTATCTCTACCGCTCCTCCTGTCTCTAGAGAGTTGAAAACAGTAGGTCTGGGACAGGTAGCACGTCCGGTGAACAAGTCAGGGATCCATAACCGCAGGCAGAACAGTTGAAACGAGCGATGTGACTCCAAGTTTACTTCAATATAATGGTTATTATTATTATTGAGCATAAAGACGTTTCCACCGCCATTTCCCACCTTGTCCAGCGTATTTTGTTTTGTCCACATTTGGAAAATTGACTGAGAAATTTGTTCTATACATCAGTTCTGTCGTTAAAATCATTTGACATATAGTACCAGTCAAAACAGACACACCTACTAAACATTCAAGGGTTTTTCTTATTTTACTATTTGCTACATTGTCAGTATAATAGTGATGACGACATCGGGAAGGGGAAAACTCGGACTCGTGACAAAAATAACCCTATCATTGGAATCATGTAGTGAAGACATCAAAACTATGAAAAAAATGGTGTTAAACAAATAAACAAATCAAAATACATTTTATTCTTCAAAGAAGCCACCCTTTGCCTTGATGACAGCTTTGTACACTCAGGGTATTCAATCAACCAGCTTCACCTGGAATGCTTTTCCAACACTCTTGAAGGAGTTCCCACATATGCTGAACACATGTTGGCTGCTTTTCCTTCACTCTGCAGACTAACTCATCCCAAACCATCTCAATTGGGGCGGCAGGGTAGCCTAGTGGTTAGAGCGTTGAACTAGTAACCGGAAGGTTGCAACTCCTTCAAGACTGTTGGAAAAGCATTCCAGCATTCTCACAAAGACACGTCGGTTGGAATCAAAATTCTCAAATTTGAACTCATCAGACCAAATGACGGATTTTCACTGGTCTCATGTCCATTGCTCATGTTTATTGGCCCAAACAAGTCTCTTAATATTGGTGTCCTTTAGTAATGGTTCCTTTGTAGAAATTTGACCATGAAGGCCTGATTCACACAGTCTCCTCTGAACAGTTGATGTTGAGGTGTCTCTTACTTTAACTCGGAAGCATTTATTTGGATGTGATTTCTGAGGCTGGTAACTCTAATTAACTTATCCTCTGCATAATATTTATAGTTTGACAATTGCTTACACATGATTTCTGAAACTATGGCTCCTTTTCTCTAGACAAAACCCCAACACACACAACGTCACACATCTCTTGCAAAACCAAACACTTCATTCAATGATTTGAACTCTTCTCAAAATGGTGTTTTTGCATCAAAACTCTACACATGGATGTAACAAATGTAAAACACTACTAACTTGTGTATTTTGCATGTTCAGTGGAGTCATCGGCAGTTTGTCATAGCACTCACATGTACATATATACAGTATATATTTACACTATATACAGATATTTAAGCGGGGGGAAATAAATGTTTTTCTTTCTCAAAACAATGCATTTTCATCCAGATTTCAGGGTGAACAGTAAGACAAAAATACAAATAGGCTTGTTACTATGAAGAAAAAAAACAATTAGGGTGCATCCTGTGTCCTATTTGAGTCTGGCCACAGCAACCTCATCAACATCACAAGCGATGTTCCCGCTGGCTAAACCTGGGGGGGGAAGTAGCGTCTGGAGTGACATATCCAGGCCTGGCATGCCCTCTCGTCTATGTCACCACAGGACTCCTCCGTCACCTGGAGAAGGGGTATGCGTTGGCGGAGTTGGCAATCGTGTACCTTCCAATGTCACGCCAAAAAACAACTATTCTATTGGGTTTATAAACGGAGAATATGGTGGCAGGTTGAGCATTAAAACTTGAAGATGGTCAACCAATTACGGACCAGAGCAGCCCGGGGGAAACTTACGTCGTCCCAGATGACAACAAACCCTGGACTGCTCTGGCCCATTCCTCTGGTCATTGGGAATGAGGATATTGTGCAGGGTGTCGAGGAAGGTGGTAATGTGGGCAGTATTGTAAGGACCAATAGTGTCATGAAGGAAACCTTTCTGACTAATGGCTGCACACATTGTGATGTTGCCACCACTCTGTCCAGGGACATTGACAATGGCGCAGTGTCCTATGAGGTTTCTTCCCGAGTCTTGTTTTGGCTAGGTTAAAGCCGACCTCAACGTAGAGGAAATCATGATGCTCTGCAGCAGCATCTAGATCCATAACTCTGAAAGAGACTAGACAAAACATTGTTTGACAGTATGAATAGACAGAGCAGTCAATATGTAGCACAATTAAATGGAATACAGTCAACCAAAGTGGCCGGGATCGCATTTGTGATTGTTCTCTTTCCTCCTCTTCCTTGTCCCACTCAAAGTCCTCGTTCTCCCTCCTTCATCCTTGTCCTCCCCCTCACACTCTCACTCTCACTCCGCTTCCTCATACACTCACTCCTCTTCCTCTAACGCGTTCTCCAAAATTGGCTTCCATTGTTGTCCAAACCAAGAAAGCCAACCTGAAGCCTATTTAGAGTGCTCAAGCTCTGATTTATAAGCGAAGACATTAGCTATGTGTTTTCACACGTCAGCACTGGGTGCAGGTAATCAGTAAATGAGTGAGGCATTTGGAATGGCAGTGTTTTCCAAATGAAACACGAGACCTGTTAGTTTTGAATGATGTGTCTAATGTAGAGAACTGCATTTAGTGTTTTGCAAAAAGTGTGTTTTATAATTGCAAACTGAGTGTAAAGCAGATAATGTGCTTGCAGTTTTGCAGACCTGGTCTGAAGATTAGTTACATGAGAGTAGTGGTTTCACTGAGTGTGCCTCAAGTGCCACTTTTATTGTGTAAGCGATTGTAAAAAAAAAACTGTAAAAAAGAAAATCTCCCTTTCCTGTGGTGGTCCTCATTAGAGCCAGTTTCATCATAGCGCTTGATGGTTTTTGCGACTGCACTTGGAGAAACTTTCAAAGTTCTTGACATTTTTTAGATTGACTGATCTTCTTGTCTTATTAAATACTGTCGTTTCACTTGGCTTATTTGAGTTGTTATTGCCATAATATGGACTATTTTACCAAATCGGGCCATCTTCTGTATACCACCCCTACTTTGTCACAACACAACTGATTGGCTCAAACACATTAAGAAGTGAAATTCCACAAATTAACTTTTGACAAGGCACACCTGTTCATTGAAATGCATTGCAGGTGACTACCTCATGAATCAAATCAAATCAACAAATTGTATTTGTCACACATTTTTTTTTAAATGCCTTCCTAACCATCTTAAATAAACATGCCCCATTCAAGAAATTTAGAACCGGGAACAGATATAGCCCTTGGTTCTCCCCAGACCTGACTGCCCTTAACCAACACAAAAACATCCTATGGCGTTCTGCATTAGCATCGAACAGCCCCCGTGATATGCAGCTGTTCAGGGAAGCTAGAAACCATTATACACAGGCAGTTAGAAAAGCTAAGGCTAGCTTTTTCAAGCAGAAATTTGCTTCCTGCAACACTAACTCAAAAAAGTTCTGGGACACTGTAAAGTCCATGGAGAATAAGAACACCTCCTCCCAGCTGCCCACTGCACTGAAGATAGGAAACACTGTCACCACTGATAAATCCACCATAATTGAGAATTTCAATAAGCATTTTTCTATGGCTGGCCATGCTTTCCACCTGGCTACTCCTACCCCGGTCAACAGCACTGCACCCCCACAGCAACTCGCCCAAGCCTTCCCCATTTCTCCTTCATCCAAATCCGTTCAGCTGATGTTCTGAAAGAGCTGCAAAATCTGGACCCCTACAAATCAGCCGGGCTAGACAATCTGGACCCTTTCTAAAAAATGATCTGCCGAAATTGTTGCCACCCCTATTACTAGCCTGTTCAACCTCTCTTTCGTGTCGTCTAAGATTCCCAAAGATTGGAAAGCAGCTGCGATCATCCCCCTCTTCAAAGGGGGGGACACTCTTGACCCAAACTGCTACAGACCTATATCTATCCTACCATGCCTATATCTATCCTACCATGCCATGTCTTCGAAAGCCAAGTCAACAAACAGATTACCGACCATTTCGAATCTCACCATACTTTCTCTGCTATGCAATCTGGTTTCAGAGCTGGTCATGGGTGCACCTCAGCCACGCTCAAGGTCCTAAATGATATCTTTAACCGCCATCGATAAGAAACATTACTGTGCAGCCGTATTCATTGATCTGGCCAAGGCTTTCGACTCTGTCAATCACCACATCCTCATCGGCAGACTCGACAGCCTTGGTTTCTCAAATAATTGCCTCGCCTGGTTCACCAACTACTTCTTTGATAGAGTTCAGTGTGTCAAATCGGAGGGTCTGCTGTCCGGACCTCTGGCAGTCTCTATGGGGGTGCCACAGGGTTCAATTCTTGGACCGACTCTCTTGTCTGTATACATCAATGAGGTCGCTCTTGCTGCTGGTGAGTCTCTGATCCACCTCTACGCAGACGACACCATTCTGTATACTTCTGGCCCTTCTTTGGACACAGTGTTAACAACCATCCAGGCAAGCTTCAATGCCATACAACTCTCCTTCCGTGGCCTCCAATTGCTCTTAAAAACAAGTAAAACTAAATGCATGCTCTTCAACCGATCGCTACCTGCACCTGCCCGCCTGTCCAACATCACTACTCTGGACGGCTCTGACTTAGAATACGTGGACAACTACAAATACTTAGGTGTCTGGTTAGACTGTAAACTCTCCTTCCAGACCCATATCAAACATCTCCAATCCAAAGTTAAGTGTAGAATTGGCTTCCTATTTCGCAACAAAGCATCCTTCACTCATGCTGCCAAACATACCCTCGTAAAACTGACCATCCTACCAATCCTCGACTTTGGCGATGTCATTTACAAAATAGCCTCCAATACCCTACTCAACAAATTGGATGCAGTCTATCACAGTGCAATCCGTTTTGTCACCAAAGCCCCATATACTACCCACCATTGCGACCCGTACGCTCTCGTTGGCTGGCCCTCGCTTCATACTCGTCGCCAAACCCACTGGCTCCATGTCATCTACAAGACCCTGCTAGGTAAAGTCCCCCCTTATCTCAGCTCGCTGGTCACCATAGCATCTCCCACCTGTAGCACACGCTCTAGCAGGTATATCTCTCTAGTCACCCCCAAAACCAATTCTTTCTTTGGCCGCCTCTCCTTCCAGTTCTCTGCTGCCAATGTCTGGAACGAACTACAAAAATCTCTGAAACTGGAAACACTTGTCTCCCTCACTAGCTTTAAGCACCAACTGTCAGAGCAGCTCACAGATTACTACACCTGTACATAGCCCACCTATAATTTAGCCCAAACAACTACCCCTTTCCCTACTGTATTTAATTTATTTATTTATTTTGCTCCTTTGCACCCCATTATTTTTATTTCTACTTTGCACATTCTTCCATTGCAAATCTACCATTCCAGTGTTTTACTTGCTATATTGTATTTACTTTGCCACCATGGCCTTTTTTTGCCTTTACCTCCCTTATCTCACCTCATTTGCTCACATCGTATATAGAGTTGTTTATACTGTATTATTGACTGTATGTTTGTTTTACTCCATGTGTAACTCTGTGTCGTTGTATGTGTCGAACTGCTGTGCTTTATCTTGGCCAGGTCGCAATTGTATATGAGAACTTGTTCTCAACTTGCCTACCTGGTTAAATAAAGGTGAAATAAAAAAATACAAATTAAATAAATAAAAAAACATACACATGGTAGCAGATGTTAATGTGAGTGTAGCGAAATGCTTGTGCTTCTAGTTAAGATAATGCAGTAATAACCAACGAGTAATCTAACCTAACAATTTCACAACAACTACCTTATACACACAAGTGTAAAGGGATGAGGAATATGTACATACAAATATATGAATGAGTGATGGTACAGAACTGCATAGGCAAGATACAGTAGATGGTATCGAGTACAGTATATACATATGAGATGAGTAATGTAGGGTATGTAAACATTATATTAAGTGGCATTGTTTAAATGATACATTTTTAAATCAATTTTTCCATTATTAAAGTGGCTGGTCAGTATGAGTCAGTATGTTGGCAGCAGCCACTCAATGTTAGTGGTGGCTGTTTAACAGTCTGATGGCCTTGAGATAGAAGCTGTTTTTCAGTCTCTCGGTCCCTGCTTTGATGTACCTGACCTCGCCTTCTGGATGATAGCGGGATGAACAGGCAGTGGCTCGGGTGGTTGTTGTCCTTGATGATCTTTATGGCCTTGCTGTGACATCGGGGGGTGTAGGTGTCCTGGAGGACAGGTAGTTTGCCCCCGGTGATGCGTTGTGCAGACCTCACTACCCTCTGGAGAGCCCTACGGTTGTGGGCGGAGCAGTTGCAGTACCAGGCGGTGATACAGCCCGACAGGATGCTCTCGATTGTGCATCTGTAAAAGTTTGTGAGTGCTTTTGGTGGCAAGACGAATATCTTCAGCCTCCTGAGGTTGAAGAGGTGCTGCTGCGCCTTCTTCACCACGCTGTCTGTGTGGGTGGACCAATTCAGTTTGTCCGTGATGTGTACGCCGAGGAACTTAAAACTGTCTACCATCTCCACTACTGCCCCGTCGGTGTGGATAGGTGCTCCCTCTGCTGTTTCCTGAAGTCCACGATCATCTCCTTTGTTTTGTTGACGTTGAGTGTGAGGTTATTATCCTGACACCACACTCCGAGGGCCCTCACCTCCTCCCTGTAGGCCGTCTCGTCGTTGTCGCTGCATGTCCACGCAGTCGTGGGTGAACAGGGAGTACAGTAGAGGGCTCAGAACGCACCCTTGTGGGGCCCCAGTGTTGAGGATCAGAGGTGTGGAGATGTTGTTACCTACCCTCACCACCTGGGGGCGGCCCGTCAGGAAGTCCTGTACCCAGTTGCACAGGGCGGAGTCGAGACCCAGGGTCTCGAACTTAATGACGAGTTTGGTGGGAACTATGGTGTTAAATGCTGAGCTGCAGTCGATGAACAGCATTCTCACATAGGTATTCCTCTTGTCCAGATGGGTTAGGACAGTGTGCAGTGTGGTTGCGATTGTGTCGTCTGTGGACCTATTGGGGCGGTCAGCAAATTGGAGTGGGTCTATGTTGTCAAGTAGGGTGGAGGTGATATGGTCCTTGACTAGTCTCTCAAAGCACTTCATGATGACGGAAGTGAGTGCTACAGGGCGGTAGTCGTTTAGCTCAGTTACCTTAGCTTTCTTGGGAACAGGAACAATGGTGGCCCCCTTGAAGCATGTGGGAACAGCAGACTGAGATAAGGATGGATTTAATATGTCTGTAAACACACCAGCCAAGCTGGTTGAGAGAATGTCAAGAGTGTGCAAAGCTGTCATCAAGGCAAAGGGTGGCTAGAATCTCAAATATAAAATATATTTTGATTTGTTTGAAACTTGTTTGGTTACTTACTATATGATTCCATATGTGTTATTTCATTGTTTTGATGTTTTCGCTACTTTCTACAATGTTGCAAATAGGAAAAACATAGGAAAAACCTTTGAATGAGTAGGTGTGGCCAAACTTTTGACTGGTACTGTATACTTTACTCGCATTAAAAGGTTTGATGGAAACCTGGTTACTGAAAACTTTTTTCATCCATGTGCTATTAATTTGTTCTTGCATTTCGAAAGTAATACCTTGCAATTGTTTGTTTTGCTATCAATAGTTTTTCTTTCAATACCATTAATTTTGTTTGCAATACTAAGAATGTTGTTCTTGACTACAAAAGTAACTCACCCACTAGAGGATTGCACCATAATAACACTATTACTCAGTTAAAGGTGCTTAAAGCGGTAAACCTTAATTGAAACATTAATAAAGTGTCTTCCCTACTGCAGTTTCAGTAAATAACTGAGGGATGAGACTGGAGCAATGCAACCACTCTCAAATTAAACATATATTTTGACTTATGTTGGGATACAACAGTTAAACTAAGCTCATGAGGCATTTATACGTTATATTCTTCAAGAATAAATGGGTACATATCATTAGTTTATCCCCAAAAAAAGAGTCCAAAAATGTATGTAGCACTAAGGATTGTGCCTTTAACAAGTAGTGCCTTCATGCAGCAGCAGATCATTTGAATGTGATCCATTAACATGTCCCCCCTCCCAAAAAAAGTAAATTATCTATTCACAATGCAAATTAGTGACATCTGCTGGTCAGCAATACATTTCAGCATGTGATACGTTTTTAATCAAATCTCTGTGGCACATCATTAAGTTGTTGGCTTTAGTAGCCTATAATCATTTAGAATACCAGGTATGCATTTTACATCATGTTTCCCTTCGTTTGCCTTCAAATAAAAAGAACATGATCTATGACATTATTTAGGATGCTTAAGACAGAAGCTCATACTATGTTAAAAAGTTTCCTACTCTACCTGCTAAACTACCAGTCAGGTGAAACTTTTTGTACAAAATCCTAACTATATTTCTAAGTACGGTGTCCACTAGAGGTCGGTGCTTGAAAGCAGCTTGGAATCGGAAAAAGCACGGGAACCATGGCGAAATCAGTAGGATCTGGCAGAAGACTGCAGGTGTAGTTAATTGGAGGAGATGTTGTTATTTATTTTTTCGTCTCCCATTAGAGGGAATCTCATCCCAGTCAATCTCGTCTGTTGTATTCTGTTCATAAACACAGAGCTGTCAGTTCTGCAGCCTAGATAAGTACATGTACTACAAGAGATCCTTTTGTTATCTGAGTTTCTCAATAATACACTTGCACAAGTTGAACTTAAATGATTGAAAAAAAAGATTAACTTCCTGTGAACCAGCTGCCATCAACCTACCAGAAATTGCACAGTACATTCTTTACAGCAAAGCTCTTGATTATCACAAGCTTTTACAAAGATTGCAGAACTGACCGTGCCAAAGTTGCTCAAGAATGATCAACACAACGATAACACCACTTAAATACAACATATTTTAGACCATGCCCCCCAAATATGTTAATAATATATGCCATTTAGCAGACGCTTTTATCCAAAGCGACTTACAGTCATGTGTGCATACATTCTACGTATGGGTGGTCCCGGGAATCGAACCCTCTACCCTGGCGTTACAAGCGCCATGCTCTACCAACTGAGCTCCAGAAGGACCACTGAGCTACAGAATGAACCCCCACCAAGACATTGCCCCCACCCGCATTTCAAAGTGCAGTACAGCTGCATTCACATGCTAGTTGGAACTCTGCAATTTCCGACGTGCTAATTTGTTGAACTCGGCACGTGAAATAACTACAACCAGTTAGCAATTCGGACGTTTCTGAGTTTCCTAGTTCCGACTAGCATGTAACCAAGTGGGAAGTGGGACTTTACAACATATGACTGGGAAAATTCACTCGAACGGCCATCCAACTGGTGATTATTAGTGGCAAATTTGGCTATTATCCTGAGCTCCCACTTCTCCCACATGCTGACCTCTGACGTCACCTACTAAGGAAAGTACTTTTATAACAGCATTTCGGCAGTTAAATGCATCAACAAAACATTATTAATAAAAAGCAATCTATTAATATGGTTTTTGAATACTATAATTGGTTTACAAGCATGCTAGCTGTACTTTTAGGTCATGGTTTACACCAGCTTGTTGGCCATTAGACAATCAGCGTTTCTTAAGTAGTTCAAATCACCTGAAGGCATCCAACTGGTATTTACAACTTCACAAATTCCCACCCCCCACATGGTTATGAATGCAGCATTAAATTGAATATATTGGGTCGAAAAATGTACCGCACATGTACCCTAAAAGGTATTGCCCAGTACCATGTGAGTTCCTATGTGTACCTTTGACCTTTTTGTACACCAGGGAACAACACTATACCATAACACTGTTACACTTCTGACGTTGCCAAAACACCAACTATGCGGGGGACAGCTATTGTGTGTTTATGCTTGATCTGAATTTAGGCCTTAAGTGTCTCTGAGCACTGCTACTTCTTCGTTGGTGTTGTCAGATAATAGCACTATTATTGACTTGATTCCGGGATTTTTTTTGCAATGTACAGAAATGTACTGGCATCCAAGATGTCACGAGTTCAAATCCCAGGTGTGGTTGCTCCCCAAGGGCAGTGTTTTTGGATGGTATTAAGTCGGCGCTATTGTCAAACGCACATTCGTTTGCAGTTTTGTCATGTAAAAACCGGCGCACTGGCATTTTCCAGCCCTAACACCAGGTTCAGCAATTTACATGTGTTATATCAACTCGCTTGTGCTCAGATGGTGGAGCTCAGATGAAAACATGATCCAAAGTGCTAATTTTAGGAAGCGCTGATAGGGATATTTAAGACCAACCAAAAGCTGGTTTTAACGGTAACGCAGTTGGTTACACATTTACTACCTATAATACTGTAACGACTGTCTTCGGGTGAAAGAGAGGAAGACCAAAATGCAGCGTGATGATTATCCATATTTTATTTGATGAGATATTTAAACAACGAACAAAACAAATAACCGACAAAAATCAGCGAAGACGAAACAGTCCCGTAACGTGAACACTAACACTGGAACACTGGAAACAGGAACAATCACCCACAAAATACCCAAAGAATATGGCTGCCTAAATATGCTTCCCAATCAGAGACAACGATAGACAGCTGCCTCTAATTGAGAACCAATCTAGGCAACCATAGACACCTAGAATACAAAACACCCCCATAAACATACAAAACCCCTAGACAAGACAAAATACATACAGCACATCACCCATGTCACACCCTGACCTAACCGAAATAACAAAGAAAACAAAGAATACTAAGGTCAGGGTGTGACAAATACGTTTCTGCACTTATCAGAAGAGTGCCATCTGCACTGCTAACATAGTTATCAGTTACTCTGACTATTCTCTCATTCGCTCATCATTCATTATATTTACATATTTCAGCAATTTGAGGGTTTTCTGTATAATTATCTAATGCTGGTGGGGCATGTAATTTTGTATTAATGTTACACCTGAATCACTATGATAAATATAATTGTTTTTCTTGTGTATTTTCAACAAAGCTGAGATGTACTTTGAACTGCAGTGCAGAAATACAGGCGAAATATGTTATTGACACAGGCATGGCGGTGTAGCCAGATGATCAGAATGCAGTGCAACAAGAGGTTGTGAGTTCAAATCTCAGTTAAGGACATGTTGAATAGTAATTTCTGTATAAACATACACAATATAGTCTGGTGCGTCAAATATGTTGAAAACACTTTGTGTATCATAACTACTTTTCGTTTGCAGGGAATCACCTGTGAATTATCATGTGAAAATGTGAATCCACATATGAAAGGTTATGCGATTACATGTGAAATATCATCACATGTGAAGTGTTCCAAAAACACATGATTTCACATGTGCAAAACGTGGATATGTCACATATGAAATCGTGGTTTTTCCGTAATGGGTCACCCTAATTCCATCGGTGGAAACATTGCTACTGGAAGATGTTACAAGATGTTTTCACATGTAAAAGTGAGATTTTCACAGTTTGAGCTTTCTTATATGTGAAACTGCATATCAGATTTTCACATGTAACACCAAAAATGTCACATGTCTGACTGCAATTCACATCTGAACTGAAAACATGTTATTCTCCTCACATGTGAAAAGGTTGTTGTGAACTTTTTCACATTATTTGAATATATACAGTGCATTCGGAAAGTGTTCTGGGGAAGGGTACCAAAAAAATGTCTGCAAAATTGAAGGTCCCCAAGAACACAGTGGCCTCCATCATTCTTAAATGGAAAAAGTTTGGGAGCTGACCAAGAACCCAATTGGCAATCTGACAGAGCTCCTGAGTCCCTCTGTTGAGATGGTAGAACCTTCCGGAAGGACAACCATCTTTGCAGCACTCCACCAATCAGGTCTTTATGCTAGAGTGGCCAGGCGGAAGCCACTCCTCAGTAAAAGGCACATGACAGCCCAATTGGAGTTTGCAAAAAGGCACCAAAAGGACTCAAGATTCTCTGGTTTGATGAAACCAATATTGAACTCTTTGGCGTGAATGCTAAGCATCACGTCTGAAGGAAACCTGGCACCATCCCTACGGTGAAGCATGGTGGTGGCAGCATCATGCTGTTGGGATGTTTTTCAGCAGAAGGGACTGGGAGACTAGTCAGGATCGAGGGAAAGTTGAAAGGAGCAAAGTAGAGAGAGCTCTTTGATGAAAATCTGCTACAGAGCGCTCAGGACCTCAGACTGGGGCGAAGGTTCATCTTCCAACAGTACAACAACCTTAAGCACACAGCCAAGACAACACAGGAGTGGCTTTGGGACAGGTCTTTGAATGTTTTTGAGTTGCCCAGCCAGAGCCCGGACTTGAACACGATCCAACATCTCTGGAGAGACCTGAAAATAGCTGTGCAGGGACGCTCCCCATCCAATCTGACAGCGCTTGAGATGATTTGCAGAGATGAATGGGAGAAACTCCCCAGATACAGGTATGCCAGGCTTGTAGCATGATAGCTAAGAAGACTCAAGGCTGTAATTGCTGCCAAGGGTTGTTCAGCAAGTACTGAGTAAAGGGTCAGAATACCTATTTAAATGTGATGTTTTTTTAATACATTTGAAAAAAAATCTAAAAACCTGTTTTTACTTTGTCATAATCGAGCATTGTGTGTAGATGAGGGGAAAAATGATTTAATCCATTTTAGAATAAGGCTGTAACTTAACAAAATGTGTAAAAAGTCAAAGAGGTCTGAATATGTTCTGAATGCACTGTATATGGTTTCACATGTGCAAATGTATTTTTCTTTTGTATGGGTAAGGATGAGCCTTTTCTTACAGCCCTTTGCACCCATTATGATGGTCAAAGTGGTCTCTCTTAAAAATACATTATCTCAACGGCACAAACCGGGATAGAGTTTTAAGACTTTTTAAAAATATTAAAAACAGATTCTAGCCCAGGTGATCAGATGGAACCTCTTGTTTCTATCAAATGGTATTACTATAAAAGGTTGAATAAATAATTGAAAACTGAATCACTCGTTCTATGAGTCTGTTCTATGGTTGCATCTAAATTTGATTCCTCACAGACGATGCGACTGATTTAAGTAAATTGATTACTGCTCTTATCCCTACAGTTATATTTTGGCATGTATTCAGTGTTTCAATCTGTCCCTCGTTAAATGAATCACTATAAACAAGCAGAGTATTGTTCTGAGTGGGTGTGGCCCTATGAAGTAAACAACCGACTCGCACAAACACTCTTGCCAAGTTAATTGTGGTCGGTTTAGGATGTCATAGGCAAATGGCAAACGTCTCAAAATGGTGCCAGGCTGCTATATACATTCCCTCAAGCAAAACAGAGCAGATGTGAAGCATGATACAGAGAGGAGCTATTAATTAAAGTAGATTGACATATGAATTGCATAGCCTTGCTGCCCATTTTCTTGGAAATCCAGACACCGCTCTTAAAGGACATAATCATAACTGAAGAACGTCCCCGGGGATGTTTAATAGAATACAATTTGTATACAATGTCACTCCGACACACCCATTCACGTGTCGGAGGTGGTGTCAATAGCTTGCTACCCACTGCTATGGGGCAGGTAACAAACAACATGCCAGGCTTTTGTTTGCCACAACTCCCTTTTTTAGATACAACCTATTGGTATTCGCTCATGATGACTCCAAGTATGAGTAGCCCGTGCCCAGACAGTCCCAAGTCTTTCCAGCTGGTGTTACGTCATTGGGCTTCCCCCCTGGGATTATTAATATGGTGCTTATCTCACCAGGGCGTGTTACCTTTACTAGGCTTCCCCCTCAATGAATCACTCCATCTTTTATTGTACTAAGCGGTGTTGTGTAATGTTTCAAAGTTCCTCCGATGTGATTCAGGTACCTATGAATCCTCACCTGGTGTTACATTTCCCAGACCTTCTCTGTCTGGACTGACCCTTTGGCCGGGATTCAATCAGCGGCAGATCCACGTTATAGCATGCTTGATACACGAAGGTCATTTCTGATGGAGCCACATGTTAACTGTGACTGCAGATTACTTCGACACGATGGTTTTTCTATCAACTATTGCACAAAATAATATTCCACTGCCATTTGTCATATGATCAATTTCAAAAGATAATCTAGCGTATTTTTCTTTTGTCTACATACATTTGTCTACATTCGTGAGATTTTCTTTGTTCCTGACGTACTTTACTCGCATAAATATGGCTGGATGGAGACATGGTTAGTGCTTATAATTGTGTGTGTCTGTGTTATATTTTTCCGTGTGTTTCTGAATTTATTTTGGGAGAGGCAAAGGCTTGTTTACTAATCTTTTGGGGTGTACCGGCACTGATCAAAGCTGGGAATTGGCCAGACAATGGGAAAGAGAATAGGAGCTTCCTTGATGGATGCGGGTTAGGGTTGTGCCCAGGCTCAGATAAAACGGCCAACTACTCCTGCTTTTCAGGCATACTGTATGTCCCTAGG